>NC_047510.2:18531770-18831770 GCF_902827115.2 Pseudochaenichthys georgianus
ATTTAATTTGGATTGTTTCCTTTAAATAAACATGTTTTGATAACCGTTGACATGGTGTGTCTCCTTTTTGTTGTGGCCTTTTGAGCCAGGTCATAACAAATGGGGGCTCGTCCTATGGGTTATTTGGTTAAAAGTTTGTGTAGTGCTCAGAGCACATGGCGTCATTTAAGCAGCTAATTAGTTGATGTGGTCCAGACCAGCTGTGTGCTGGCTCGGCGCTGCTATTTGGGGGACACATCATGTTTTTTGGGTTTCAGGAAGCTTTAGTGTTTGACATGTCGTCAGGTTGTGTGCCAATCAGAAGGTAAGATGTTGCTGCTTGTTACGCTTTTGTAAAGAGTTTTCCCCGCTAGGCTTAAGTGGCGTTTCCCCTTGGGTTGTGCCTGTTTGTTTTTTTCATAGTGTTGTGGCGACGTGGTTAGTGTCAGCTGTTTTCGGACAGCTGTCTCGGGGGCACGTCCGCGTGAGTTCTTGGTGTTACCTGCGTGCAGGTCGCTCCATAACTCCGCCGGGTTCCAGTGCGTAATTACCCACGCAAGCCACATGAAGACTAGGTGAGATTAGGAAGATTTTGTTTAGGCAGTTAGGGGGAAGTTCTCTGTTGGGTTAATCTTATGCCCATGCGTGTTGGCAGTTTAATACTTTGCTTTCTGATTGGCTATTATGACTTCTTTGTCAGCGTTTGTGGATGCGCCCTCAGTGTCTTTCTTAGATGATTGCCAGAAGGCGCAGTTGGTCGAAATAGCAGAGCACTATGACATTGCTGTTGCAAGCGGAAACATGACATTAAAACTGTCATTGTGTCATCTTTGTTTGAGCAGGGGGTGTTGCAGAAGAGTGAGTCTGGTGCGGCAGGGTTCATGCTGGCAGTGGTTCAGACAGCTGGTTTGACGTTCGAGCAGCAAAAGGAGCTTTTGGCCATGCAGTTTGATCAGGAGAGATTGCAGTTGGAGTTGAGGTTGGAGCAGGAGAAGTTGCAGTTGGAGATGAGGGTTCAGCAGCAGGAGGTAGAGAAGCGTTTAGAGGTGGAGAAGACGCTGGAGGTGGAAAGGATGAAATGTGAGGTGGAACATGCTAGATTACGGCTGATGGGAGAGGGCAAGTTTTCTCCAGGGGAGGATGGTGGTGATAGGTCGGCATCAGGCAGTGGCGATATCATTTCTTACTTGCGATTAGTGCCAAAGTTCAATGAGCGTGACCCGGACATTTTTTTCACTCTATTTGAACGCATAGCAGAGGCAAGAAACTGGTCAGATTCGGACAGAGTGCTGTTACTTCAGTGTGTACTCACTGGGCGAGCACAGGAAGCCTATTCAGCTGTTTGTGGCGAAAAGGCTTTGGACTATGATAGAGTAAAATCAGCGGTGTTGAAGTCTTACGAACTGGTTCCTGAAGCGTATCGTCAAAGGTTCAGAAGTTGGGTCAAGGGAGATAAGCAGACACATGTGGAGTTTATCCGTGATTTAACTTCTCATTTTCAGCGGTGGTGCGCGGCAGCAAAGGTTGCAAGTTTTGACGGTCTTTGTGAACTCATTGTCTTGGAACAATTTAAAGACATTCTCCCTCAGCGTGTGGCCACTTATGTGAATGAACAGAAACCTTCCACCGCGTTTAGAGCTGCTGAATTAGCGGACGATTTTGTGTTGACACATAAGGGCAGTTTTACTGAGAAGTATTCTAGGGGTGATTGGAAACGTGGAGAAGACAATGGCTATGCCCGCGGTGGTGCAAAGTTTTCACCAGGCTCCTCCCGTAGATTTGTAGGTACAGGGCGACCCGATGTCATTATTGCAGAGGAGAGGGTCATTGGAAGGAGCAGTGTCCGTTGCTGGAAACCAAGGGGAGGCCTCGTTTGTCACCACATGCTCCAGCCATGTGTTGTTCTGCGGCTGCCGTGTTGAAAAAAAAACGTTGGGTGTAGGCTCGGGCATGGTGCCTGATAGGAAGCCGATTTGTGCTGACCCGGATGCGGGTTCTGGTTTTGAGCCGTTCATCACTGAAGCTGTTGTATCAGTAGTCGGTAGTGACAAATATGTGCCGATTAAGGTGTTGCGTGATACAGCGGCTAGATACTCATTCATTGTTGAGTCAGTGTTGCCTTTTTCGTCAGAGACAGAAACGGGGGATTCTGTGCTGATGAGGGGCATGGAGATGGGCTTGATCCTGTGCGACGTCATACAGTAGTGCTGGATTGTGAGCTGGTACGGGGAGTTGTGTCTATCGGCGTGCGTCCCGCGTTGCCACTTGATGGGATACATATGATTTTGGGCAACGATCTCGCTGGTAGTGCTGTGTGGGCTGGTGTGCCACCGCCTGTGGTGGTTTCCAGGCCGGTGGCATCTGGGGAGCTAGGTGAGAGTGGTTTGCAATTTCCAAGTGTGTCTCCAGTTTATAATATTACACGTGTGCAGAGCCGTAGGATGTCCACTGACCTACCTGTTTCGGAGTCTGGAAAAAGTGGTTCAGCACGGTCCTTTGACTTTGAGATCGAGACAAAGAAGAAGGAGAAGACAGTCAAAGTGGTGAAGGAGAAGAAAGAGAGGAAACCCCGCAAAGCGAAGGAGAGGAGGCCGAGGAAGAGAAGGCCGAAGGAGAGGAGGCCGAAGGAGAGGAGGCCGAAGAAGAGAAGGCCGAAGGAGGTCGGCGAGGCCGATGAGCGCCTACATGCTGTGGCTCAACGCCAGCCAACCCAAGGAGGAGTGGGACATAAAGGCAGTGGAGGCGAAGAAGCAGTACGAAATCGCAAGGCTGGAGTTAAGAAGAAGGATGTTGGGTTGTCGTGGACCCCTTTGGGGCCTCGTCTTAAGGGGGGGCTGTGATGCCCCTGTGGGTCCATCAGTAGAGAGGGTGTGGCTGTTCTGTCTGTGCTGCATTGGTTCAGTGATTGCATTGATTACAGTAACTCGGGGCACCTGGGTCTGGTGTCCTGCAGCTATTTGAAGCCTCTCTGCTCCTCTCTGTTCTCGCTCTGCTTTCCCCTGCAGACACCTGGTGTTGTTGAGTATATATGGTTGTTACTTTAGTTGCTTTACTTTGTGCACCTCAACACTCTCACCCATACACATTCATGCAACCCTCACCCTGCATTTACACTACTGATACCACTGACGTCCACACCTCATACCTTACTTATTGTTGCACTTCATTTAATTTGGATTGTTTCCTTTAAATAAACATGTTTTGATAACCGTTGACATGGTGTGTCTCCTTTTTGTTGTGGCCGTTTTGAGCCAGGTCATAACAGCCGCCAATCATATTTCCACGCTCATGCCAGGGCCGGGGGAGGGGTTACAAGGCTCGCGTCTTGTGCTGCATTCACTTGCACTCGGACATTAGAGATTTTTTCTCATAAATGTCCGATGAGCCACAACTTTTCTTTCAAAACAAAGCTGCCAACTGGGGAGGCAGCTGGGGTGGCAAGGCATTTTTCTGAGGTGGCAGCTGCCACCCCTTGCCACCCCGTAGAACCGCCACTGGCAAGGAGGCAGAGGCAGAACGTCCAAAATACAACCCGGTGTGGGCATTTATTACATCATAAACATATGACACAGCCTCAATCTGCTGCCCACGTGAACACAGGCACCACAAGGATCTCACACACACTACCCAACAGGCAACACAGAGCCTAAATACCCACACTAATTAACCCAACAAGACACAGGTGAGGGGGGAGGAGACAAACCAGGGCACCAGGTGAACATAATCAGGAGCAACAGAAAAAACGGGAGGGGGAACACTTTTCAAAATAAAACTGCATTATTTTAATGTATAATTCTAGCTGTAGTGTTTTTAGAAGCACTTGGATGTTTTTAAATGCCAATAAAAAAGCGTGTCCTATACTTGTTCAGTGTACTCTTACAATCTTGCATTAATGTTGAGTCATTAGGGGAAATGATATGAATTATTTTGAAATAGGAAGAGATTTTTCAATGAAAAACAGCAGAATTAAAAAAAATAATATTTACATAAAATAGAAAAGGCTGTAAAATCCAATAAAAGAGGTCTGTCCTATTTGGCCATGTAGTCATAACTATTATGGATTGAAAGTCACTGAAACACAACTACTAAAAGCTAATTAAAAAACTGACATTCTTTATTAAATATGTAAATCAATTCAGCTTATCTTGTCAGCATATCAGTCATTACAGCATCATAAGGTAACATGTTTATTTCGGACAGCCTATTTTAAAGTTATTTTTCTCAAGAAACCAAAAGGTGTGCTGCTACCTTAAACCTTTCAACCCTCAGTCCAGGAATGGGTGGGGTGGTTTTACCTGGTGAGGTGGAGAAAAGAAAATGAAACCTAACACTTCAGCCCTTATGTCAACACAAGTCCTTAACAAGTAGTCTCGCGTTAGTGCTTTCAGCAGATTAGTCGTATAGTTTCTCGGGTCAGGGTTAGTTACAGGTTAGATTATACAATATTTTTCTGTTTTCATTTTAAACACGCAGGTAATTAGTTGTGGAGTCGAGGAACTGAAGAACGCACACTGTCAGAGGAGAAACATGTCTGCTGCAAGGTAAACAATATCGTTGGGACACGTTTGAACAGAAAAATACATTAAAGATTTATTTTGTAGTAAGTGTCATTTTGGCAATTTCCACTGTGTGTTTTATAATAGTAAACACAGGAAGTAATGTTAAAGCCTATCGTGTGATAAAAGAAAACAAACTGAAAAGTAGCCATAGCACGATCTCTTTGTTGTACTTTAGTTTCTTTACGTCACTCAATTTGTAGTTGCTTTTTGTCTCGGTGAATCGTGCAGGTGAAGCAGAACTCTTACTTCGGTTCAACTTCAGTATTGAGTTTACCCTGAAGATAAAGACAGGCTCTCTAACTTTTTGTCTTAATGTTCCGCCACAGCAGATCAACACCGACACTCCTCAGCACAGAAATTGAGTTATTTGGTCAAATTATTTAGATATTTACCGCGGTGAAGTTAGCTTTAGGTTGGTCAATTGAAAGACATTCACGCCGGTTTCTGCTGCGTCTTTATACTGGACAAATAAGGCATTACAACGTTTAATTTATTTGCATACCTTCCATTTCATGTTACCCAGTGACTCCAAATTCATAACAGATATCATTACTGCACTTGCCAAACAGAAAAAATGTTTTTTATTTATTAAGTCAACTTTCTATTTTATCGAGGAAGATTTTTACATTAAAGGTCCCCATACTGTTTTTCATCAATATATTATAGGTCTCAGATATATACAAAACATGTCTCTGATGTGTTTGGCTCGAAATAACAAACAGATCATGCATTGTAGCATCCCAAAAACCCCTTCTGTTTCAGCCCTGTTTCTAAAGTGCTGATTCTCTGTCTGTTACTTTAGATGAAAATAAGGAGCCACTCCCCACGCCCCTCTGAGTGATATCTGGTTAAAAAGAACACAATGGTGCTCTACACTGTAAAATATTACCATGATTTCACAATATTTATTGTAATATTTTACAATAAATTACTGTTTTACCACTTTACAGTCTATACCTGTAATGTTCACAATATAATACTGTAATTTTGAATTTCAAAGTGAAATCAATACAGGCACAGTTATTTACTGTGGATGTACAGGATAAATGATTACCAGGATTTCACAACATGTTACTGTATTCAGACCATCCTCTGTGATAACACAATAAATTAAGTGATTTTCTTGCTTTTATCGCTCTTGCTTGGCTTTAAATACTAATTTCTTTTTTTGGTGCAGGTTTTACTTAAATTGAAAGGGGCACCGCTGCATGTGCCTTAAAATAAACGATGCAACATATAAATCTATGTCAAATTGAAATTGTTGTCTTGGCTTATTGTTTTCAGGTACTTCCTGGGCATTAATCCCAAGACGGGCTCGAAAGCCAAAAAGAGGCATGGCAATTTAACAGCCTGTCCTCCTACAAAAAACGACCATATAGGTCGATTGTTCAGCAGCTAAATACGACCCAGAGTCACGTCTTAAAGTGTAGCACCTCTAGTGGTCGTGTAAGAAACAACATGCTCCTGTCGATTGCAAACGCTCCGGAGGGTCGTTTATTCACAAACAACCCTCTCTGGAAAATCCTAAATTGTGGAATAGTTTGGCCATTAAAATGCTTTTTTATTAGATTTCTAGCGAGAAGTGTATATTGTACTTTTATAATCTACGTCCAGTGGATGTGTAGGATCTACAGTTTGATAGATATACGAAGATGATTTGAGGTCTCGCCAGGAGAACGTGTACTGTATATGGGGCAACTTCCATGTAAAGTTAGCGTGGGTGAAAACAGTATTTCTCCGGTCTCAAAGTTTTCATAATAAAACCGGAAGTATTCCCCACACTGTCAAATGATTACACAGTGATATCTCCATTACTCATCCACTAAAAGACATCAGTTTATCCTTTTTAATTACACAATATTGTTTGGTTTAAATTGTGTACAATGCCTTTGTGTTTTTAACCTTCGATTCGGAGAAACAAATTGTTTTTTCGGAGTTTAGACACGACAGAGTTTCCGAAGACACTACACTACCCAGAATCCCCAGCTATCGTTTGGGACTACAACATCCGCCTTGCTTTACAAACCCCGTGATTAGCCCTCAAGCTCTGTGATTGGATATTGGAGTGGCAGTGCGACAAGGTTACGCTGTCAAACAGCTCTTTGAAATGGAATGGAACCACGCCAGACTATCCAAAACTGGACTTGGACGGGTCCAGCCCGGCCCTCCCCCCCAGAATTACACTTGCTGGCTATTGTGTGTTTCGCAACATGTTCTATGGCACGTCTCTACTGGGAAATGTAGTTTTAAAAGACGTTTTCGTATTTCCCACAATTTGAAGTTGCCAGTATTAAACTGTATACCTCCCTGGAGGTTTAGGGGATACGAAACACATTGGTGTTATCAAATTTAAAACATATAATTAATACATGGGTGAATATTGCTTGTGTCCATAATGGGCAGCATTAATATACCCACATGACAGCCAAGGTCAGAAGAGCTTTATGTAACAGCTGGTCTTATGTCTGTGACCTCTCCTGTTGTTAATAATAATAATAATAATATATTTTATTTATAAGCGCACTTTTCATTTGCGTAAACAAAACTCAAAGTGCTACAAAATTAAAAATTAAAAAGGGTGAAACAAAACAACAATAAAAAAACAATTAAAACAACATAATAAAAGCTGTGACATTCATGCCCGCATGGCATAATGTGGGGGATTTAAAAATCTAGTTAAAGGCTATTCTAAAAAGATGCGTTTTTAGGCCTTTTTTGAAAGCCTCCACAGTCTGTGGTGTCCTCAGCTGGCTTGGGAGGGCATTCCACAATCTCGGAGCAGCGGAGCAGAAGGCTCGGTCTCCCATGGTCTTCAGTTTTGTCCAGTTTTTGTTTATTGATAAGCCTGAAACATGCACTTGTCAAGGTTCAGATGCACATTTAGCAAATATGGCAGTAGCCATCGATCATCTTAAGTTAAGATACTTTATTGATCCCAAGTTGGGAAATGTTTTTGTTACAGCAGCATGTACTACTTTGTTCTACTCCACTACAATTCAGAGGTTAATCTGGTATTTTTACTCTACTACATTTATTTTTGTTACTTTGCAGATTCTGATTAATGATGTGAAATATAAACAACCCTTAAATCAGACTTTAATTACACCTGAGTAAAATTCAGCCTTATCAGTTTGTCTGTTTTGCACATCCTCCTGTTAATATCTTTGGACGTCCTGCACTAAACTGTTTTATTGTAGAGATCACTACAGTATCTTCTTGATATTTTCCATTCTATATTTCTATCATTGACCCCTATTTTGTATGTAGGCTACTCTTAATATTTAAATGTTTTCATCAAATATAACTAAACTAAATTCAATAACGTGCTTTAACCACTAGGAGGTGCGGTTTAGACCAGTGGTCTAGTTAATAAAACATAATAATATCGTACATAATATGACTATAAACTTTATTGTGAAATTAAAACAGAACAGTAAAGGAAAATACAGTTTCAGTCTCTCGATGTGAAGCTTATGCATTGTACCATGAACTTGTATAGACCTGTAACAGTCAACTGCATGAGGAGTTGGAAAGGTAGTTCAGAAAATCAGTAATATCTTTAAAAACTACAAAAAAGTCCCTTTCTATCAGCTGTGCACCGTTATGGTGTAAATACAGACTATCTACTAATTGGATCAAATATAAAAGTCAGCCGAATTAGTGTTGATACTGCAAGGAGAGGTATTGTGTGAAAAGAAATGGAAGATTTTGTTTAATTGTTGATATATTTATGGTCCACGTCACGTATTCAGTTTTGGCGGCATCTCTTCCAGTTTGTCAAAAGGTCTTCTGATCAGGGCTCTATAAATACATATCTAGGGCAGATATCTAATATTGAATGCAGCCGAACCGTGTATTGCAATGCCGTTATGTGATGACTTTCAAAGAGAAAAGCAAGAACACTCGGAATAAAGTATTATTATTATTTTTTTAACGTTTTCCGATTTCATATCACATAAACACCATATCCCGACGTGCATTGCGGCGTGATTTTAGCCTATCAAAACCTCTGAAAACAGAAATGTGTCTCTCAGAATCGAAAGAGAAAAACCTATGGGAAAAACACAAAAGCATTGTACACAATTTAAACCAATTAATGTCGTATAATTAACTAGGATAAACTGATGTTTTTTAGTGGATGAGTAGTGCAGATATCACTGTTAAATCATTTGATCATTGGTTTTATTATGAAAACGGCGAGACCGGAAATACTGTTTTCAACCCGTAACTTTACATGGAAGCTTGCCGCATATACACGTTCTCCTGACGAAACCTCAAATCATCTTCGTAATATCTATCAAACTATAGATCCTACATATCGACTGGACATGGATTCTAAAAGTACAATATATACTTCTCGCTAGAAATCTAATCAAAAAGCGTTTTAATGGCCAAACTATCCTACAATTTAGGATTTTACAGAGAGGGTTATTTGTGAATAAACAACCCTCTGTAACGTTTGCATTGAACGGGAGCACCAGAGGCCGACAATTTAAAAAGGTAATTATAGGTCGTATTAAGCGCTTGAACAAACGACATATTTGGTCGTAATAAGGGCTTAAACAATCGACCCATTTGGTCGTATGAGTTGGAGGATTTGTTGCAATTTAAACCCCCATGTCAGCACATTCTTCAAAAAAATAGTTGACTTCGAGTGGATGTCTGTGGAGACAAGTGCTCCCCTCCTTGTTTTCTTTTCTGTCTCCCTGCTGCGCAGGTGCACCTGGTCTGCACCTGGTCTGCCCCTGACTCCGCCTCTGCCCAGGTGCACCTGGTCTTCCCCTGGCTCCGCCTCTGCCCAGGTGTTCCAAATTCCACTCAGCCATATATATAAAGAGAAGCTGGAGGAGAAGGATGTCTCGCCTATCCTAACGCCGGGAGACACTCTCCTCAGAATACCTCCTTGCCATTTTGAGCTGTAGGCCATATTTTTGCAGATGTGTTTATGTTTAGCCTGGAGGACCTGGTAGTCCAGTTTTCGCGGCGTTATTTTGTTTCCCATAGGGTTTATATTTGATTTCTGGTTAGGGGGGGGAGCTCTGGGTCCTACGGTCCGTGGTGTGGCTGGCTCGGGTTCCCTCCTTCTGTTTTTTTTGGCCAGTCCTCCAGAACTCTTTTTGTTTCCCGTTTGGCTTGTGTGAGCAAACGGCTGATTATCAATAAATGCTCGTTACCAAGTACCGGTTATTGCGTGTATTCTGTCATGTTGCGGGTCTCAGCACAAGCCACTACCGCGGAGTAGAGGTTGGGGCCGTAAAACAACATGTCCACACTGTTAATGTACTTTGCACTTCAATGGAGTAATACAAAGTTAAAATGGGCATTTTCTTTGTTTTTCTTTGTTAATTGAGCTGATTGAATTGGGTAGTTATGGTAAAATCCCAGTTAACTAGTCAGATTTACAATATATTATCGTATTATTTACATTTGTATATTTACAGTAAATTACTGGCTACCGTGTTGCATTACTTCTACAGTAATAGTGTGAAAATACAGGTAATTACTGTAATCTATGTACAGCAAGGTACCATAATACCACAGCTCTGTACTGCTATATCACAGTAATTCCATGGGCATGTCAACTGTAAAGTCACAGTATTTAGTTGCATTTTTACAATTTACCGTAAAATATCTAATGTAAATTACTGTGAAATATTTACAGTCAATTACTGTGAAATCCATGCAACTAGTAGCCAGTAATTTACTGTAATTTTACAGCCAAACATTTTACAGTGTAGGAGGAGATTCAGGTGATAAGGTGGGGGGGATACGTCAGGAGGATACGTCCCCAGCTGACCCAGAAAGCCACGCAGGTTCTGGTCCAGGCTCTCGTCAGCTCACGCCTAGACTACTGCAACTCCCTCCTGGCTGGTCTACCTGCATGTGCCATCCGACCTCTGAAGCTCATCCAGAATGCAGCGGCTCGTCTGGTCTTCAACCTTCCTAAATTCTCCCACACCACGCCACTCCTCCGCTCCCTCCACTGGCTTCCGGTAACTGCTAGAATCCACTTCAAGACAATGGTACTTACGTACCATGCTGCGACTGGATCTGGCCCTTCCTACATCCAGGACATGGTTAAACCGTACACCCCAGCATGTGCACTCCACTCTGCATCAACCAAACGGCTCGCTGCACCCTCGCTGCGAAGGGGTCCCAAGTTCCAATCAGCAAAAACACGTGGGTTTGCTATCCTGGCTCCAAAATGGTGGAATGAGCTCCCCATTGAAATCAGGACAGCAGATAGCTTACACACCTTCCGGCGCAGACTGAAAACTCATCTCTTTCGACTCCACTTCGCGCGATAGAACTATTAACAAAGCACTTATATACTAATAAAGGACTGGCTTATCTAAAGCCAGTTGAGTAGCACTTGAAATGTTTTTGCTCTATGAAACCTGATGTACTTATATGATTCTGTTTTCTTCAAGTTTGTATTTTGTTGGTCGAACGCACTTATTGTACGTCGCTTTGGATAAAAGCGTCAGCTAAATGTAATGTAATGTAATGGGGTTGTTACCTTGGTTGGTAATTGGCTAATGGTTACACAAGGAAAAAAATCGTTATGACATCATAAAGTGGCCAAAATATGACCAGCTCATTTTCAGACAGGTTTTTATATAAATGGATCAGGACAAAAAGTGAGCCAATCTTTTATCCTGAAACTTTCAGAATCTTTTTACACAGAGGGGACACATGTTTATTTATAAAATACATCAACAAGTGGGTTTTGCATAATAGGTGACCTTTAATACATAAAAGTGCACAACAAAAGTCCTATCCATACTGATGAATGTGGACTAAATTTCATTAAAAAATACATGTTTTTCTCTTGTTCATTGTACTTATACAATTCTGCAGTGACATTTGTTTTAGCATAATGGCCATTGGCCACTTATATGAATCAGCATGGTGGTTTAGAAATAAGATATGTTTTGTCTCATAAAATGGTAATTTATTGATGGTCCTAAAGTAAAACCCTATGTTTAAGTGCGAGGGGTTTCGGATGTGAGCCAATCCTCCTCTGACTGTCAACAGTCTGTGTAAATGAGTAAGAAAACCATAATCAAGGGCTGTCGGTGTTTTTAAGAATAAGTTTGACCAGAGGCTTTGGGCCCAGGGAATATTTGGTGGGGACACTTAAAGCTAGAGCTGGAGATATACTGTAGATCTTGTGATAAAAGACAACAACGGCACAACGACAATTCAGTTTGAATTTGTTTTCCAATTTCACAAACGGAATGATGTTTTGTGTTATAGAAAGGACCTCCAGGAGGCCTTGTGCTGCTACACCGCAGACACCCTCATCGACATCGACACAGTGAAAGAATTCTGTGAGAAGAGTTCTAAATGGATACTAAAGAGGGAGAAAGAGTTGGATATGATGATTGACATCAAAACCAGAGCTGATAACATTGACCTCTGCATCGGCCATGTCACCCAGTCACAGACCAGAGGTAAAGCCTTTCTGCAATATATGAAGAGCAAGGTAACCCAGGTGACTGCAGACAGCAGGCGAGCAGATCTGGAGGAGGAGCTGGCTGCTCTGCTGAAGTCCACTCTGGAAGGCCTGGGGGAGCTCGACCGCTTCTTGGCTGCGGTGGAGAATCTGGCGGTCACCTCACTTCATTTGTTCATGGAAGAGAACCAGGTGTTACATCTGCCTGAAGGGATCAGCCCTGTAACGGTTCAGCTTGTCATCATTGCTGCACGGATGATCTGCCCTCACCTCCTCGAGTTTAAAAGAGTTGCAGACGCCTTCTTCTGCCCCAAACTTCAGAATGTGGAAGTGCAGGCATATCAGCTGGACAAATACATAAGGACCACCGAGAACATCTGTGAGAAGTTAGAGAAAAGGTAAAGAGGAATGTCCCTAAAATAATATGCACATTTTGCAAAATAAACATCTATTATAAAAAATATTTTCCTGTTTTTCACAGCTCCTTCTGTGACTTTTGCCTGAAGATGAACGACGATACACTGGTAGACCTCGCTGTGGATTTGTCTGAAGACGACACACGAAGGATGCTTCATCACATTAATCAGCTCGATGAACTCAGGTACGTGTAACTCCTTTATGTGGTTTTTGTCAACACAGCTGTGCAAGGTGTGATGAGTTATGATATTGAAAACTTTGAAATGCACTCAGTATTAGCTTGCTTGTTGTTTGTTCCACAGACCAACACAAATCTTTGTACACATGTTAATAGTTCCCAGATGATGAATGCTAATGTCTTTGGTTAACAACTTACTTTACCTCTAGCGCTCTGTCGTGTCAAACTTAATCAATTTAATTGCCAGACTTTGGTTTGTCACCAAATTTCTGCAAAGGTTAAGACATTGCCTTTACCTCAGTATAGTGTTAATTAGCAAACACGCTGAACTAAGATGGTCACACAATAACAATAACAAAATAAATAAATACTTAAACAAAATGCAAAGGAGCTGGAGACACAGTATGAATACTGTGGACTCTTAACGTACAACTGCAGGATTTTAGAGGTCATGTTTTTACAATTTATAATCCAATGTTTTTCTACTGCATTTAAGGTTACTACCTATACCAAGGTTTTTAAATGCATCATTTTCATTTGTATTTTTCTTCAATTCTCATCATCAGGATGAACCAGAGCTTCCGGATGGTGTTCTTGTTTCAGGAGGACGAACCGTGCTCTAGCTTCATCGATAAGTTTAAAGAGCGACAGCAGAGGATGGAACAGTCTCTCAAGGACCTGGAGGAGCATGCTGTTCAGTTAGACAGGATGAATAAGGGAGCAAAGATCTCCAGTGTGGCAGGCAGCTCAGTGGGGGCAGTAGGAGGTGTGCTCTCCATCGTTGGTTTGGCTTTAATTCCTGTAACAGCTGGAGTGTCTTTGGCTCTGACATTGACTGGGGTAGGCATGGGAATTACAAGCGGAGTCAACAGCGCTGTCACCACCGCCACAGAGATTGGAGTAAACCATACATATCAAAAGAAAGCCAGAGAAGTCTTCAAGAGCTTCATGGAGGATGTGCAGTGTCTCCAGGACTGTCTGGAGGAGGTCACCAAAGGACAAACATTGTTGATTCTTGCAGGAGTTTTCAAGGTGTTTCGGAAAGTTTACACTATTGCAAAAGGTATTGATTTATTTGTTGATGCAGTCTCCGCTTTCAAGCTGTTAAAAAGTGAAGAGCTGGCTCTGAGTGCTGGATTGCAGGAAGGGAAAGCTTTAGGCAGCGTTCCCAGGGTGCCGGCAGATATCCCAGATATCGGTCAGGCAGCAGTCAAAGGGCCTCTTTCCCTCTCCAAGTCAGCTAGGGCCGGTCTCATTGGGCTCAATGCTCTGTTCCTTGGCATGGATATCTTCTTCATCTGTAAAGATAGCATCAGTCTGGCCAAAGGAAGCGAAACTGAGGTCTCACAGTTTATCAGAGCCAGAGCAGCACTTTGGAGATCAGAGGTGGACTCATGGCAGAAGATCCATGACTTACTCTGCGAAGGTTTGAAGATATCGGAAGAAAACAAGGCTATCCTGGAGACACCAATTTTCCCAGAGAGGAAGATGAAGAAGCGCTCAGCAACTTAAATAGACGGCAACTGACAGCTAAATGGAGACAATAACTGTATTTTGTCTTTGTAGCCAAATCTGATATAACCACATAATGAGATTGATTTAAACTGCGTACACATCACTGTTCATCACATATACTATATCTTTGAGAAGTTCCTCATTCTAAGAAGTGATTTTTCTAAACCTTTCCTATATACAAATGTTAAACAAAATATCAATCAATTAATCAATCATTTAATCACATTCAATGTATATAACCCCTGCAGTGCACAAGGAACAACTAAACAAGAGAAACTGCAGAATAAACGGGTTCAAATGAAAAAGAAACGTCTGGGCGAGCAACTGAAGAGGGATCCCGCACGTGGAAAAGATGTTGTGTGGACAGAATAAATGAATTCTATAATATGTATGATCTGCATTATTTGTATGTATAATTCTAACTACCTTTTTTTCTTGTACAAATGAATCAATAAAGTTTAAAAAAGTTGTTTCTGTTCATTTGAATGATGCATTAATATATAGATATATATTCGAAGCATTTCGATGCTTTTGTTTAATATAATTATTTTAAATTATTTTCTTTAAGCTTCTCAATCCCACTATTCATATTTTATGCATTCAATCTCTCGTAATGATAATACCGGCAGCTCAGCACAGCTGGTAGTCAGCTAGAGTCAGGTCAACCGGAGAAAGTTGACTTACTAAACAACTCCAACTGATGTCAATAACTGACTTTGAAGTCAAGGAAGAGAGAGGGACTTTGGTAAAGGGTTTCTTTTGTTTGGTTATTCTTGAGGTTGTTATGTATTTGAATGTAAAAATTATTTGGCAACAACCCTTTGTATTTTATTGCCTTTAACTACCAGGCAATAATAATTGTTAAACATGTCTGCTGAAACGTAAAGCATTGATATAGTTGAGCCACTTTTGCACAGAAAAAGACATTAAAGACATTAACCCTCTAGTAACAACTAAGTGTCATATGAGTTTTGAAATATTAAATAAACGGAAGAAGTAATGTTAAAGCCTGTTGTTTAACAAAGACAACAAATAGAGAAGTAGCCATGTCACGTCTGTTTGTGGTTGTTTTTCTTGCATTCTTCTGTGTCTGTCTTCGTAGTGGCTTTTTGGCCATGTGAAGTTAATACCTATCTCAGTCACAGGTACAGGTGAAGCAGAACTCACAGGTCAAACTTCAGTACAACTTCAGCATTCAGCTACATCTGCAGATAAAGAAAGGCTCTCTGACTCTTTGTCTTAAAGGAGACCTATCATGCTATATTTGAATAATATATTGTTGGGCCATACCTATAAGGTATATGTATACGTTTTATTTTTCAAAATAACAAACAGATCATGCATTTTAGCCATGCCTCATTTCGCTCTATTTTGCTCCCCCCCACCCCTGTCTTTGCATGCGCTGCAGCTGACCCCCCCTGCAAAGGAGGGGGCCGAGTTACAGTCATGTTACCATGCTGTTACCATGCCACGGCAACCTCTCATTCCCCTGATTGGTGGAGAGTTGGCCATATAGGCGGAGCTCCTCGTCACTGACATCAGAGATATTTCAAATCTGTATCAGATCCGTTGCAGCCCCGTTTTTAGAGATTTTGGGTATGGAGGAAAAGAGAGAGGGTTGTGTTTTCGGACACTTGGTGAGTTCCCTGACACACCGGGGACACATATTCATGTACAAAATACGTACAAAGGTGCATTTTGCATGATAGGTCCCCTTTAATCTTTCTGCCACAGCAGATCATCACCGACACGCCTCTTCACTCTGGATCCAGCGGCGCCTTAACCTTTTAAACGTTAACAACACTTCTTATTTCAGCATGTAGTACTGTATGTAAAATGTTGTGGCTCATTGAAAGCTTATGTATACTTGCAGCATGCCTGGTGTGTTAAGTCTGTATCTTCATGGTTGATTGCACTGATTGTAAGATCATTTGCATAAGCTGAATGAAATGGAACGTAATAATGCAATAGGTGATAATAGTTCATAGCGATAATTGGTGGAAGCCAATGGAATGGAAGCCAAAATCCACGAGATGAAAAAAAGGATCCTCGATGTCACTTTAATTAGAAATATTTTGATTTAGTATCGCAATATTAACAAGTGAACATAATGAGATACAGTACTGTATATTCACATCTATATAGCTTCTGGGTAAAGCCATGGGGGAACACTGCTAAATGGGCTTACTTTGGCAAACTTTATGGTCTCCACTCCATATGCCCTCGTTCTCTCCTTACTTGTCCAGCCAAACCCACGCCCCTGGAACTTTGTGTATTCCCAGCAATCCTGTAGTATTCTGTTTGTGATATTTTCCTCTCCACTTCCTTGTAGCCTGACCCAGTAGGCCTATGAAAGAGCAAGTGTCTCTCTTCTAAAGAATGCACAAATGTGTTTAATCGTTAATGTCAGATATGTACTAAGTACATACATTTGTTCCTGCTCAAGATTAGATTCAACTATAGCCTATTGTTATTGCACAGATTACAGATACTGAGACAACAAAATGCAGTTTAGCTTCTAACCAGGAGTGCAAAAATCAGTAAAGTGAAAAGTAATGTACACAATCGACAGAATAAAATATAGAATGAATTGAATGATGAATAAACAGTGAGGGGTATGAATACACTAGATATACACAGTAGCCTATGAGCAGTATAGTATTAACAGTGTGTATGAATATGCTAAGATATATAATGTATGCAAACGCTAAGCAGTGCAAGTATAGTATAAATATGGAATATGAGGTCATTTCCTCATATTCAAAAAAATGGAGCGGTAGTGAATCACCCAGTGCTGTATGATCAGTCTCTGTTGTGTTCATCTACCGGGATACAAACCGGAGGAGCGAGGCATGGAGGGACAACACACTCTCACTCCCTAAGCGTCCAATAGCGACGTTTGGTCAGTGTCCGTGGCGTCCAATTGTGACGCTCCTAGGCTCCTTCAGCGTCATAAAGAGACGCAAATAGCTTTCAACTGATTGCAATGTATTCCCATCTGCGTAGGGATTTGACGCTCATGGAAGCACGGCATTCGTTTATGTCGGCTGCCCTTAAAGGTAATGTGAGCGTCCATTCCCAGGAGTAAAGGATGGCAGAAGACACTACACTACCCAGAATCCCCAGCTATCGTTTGGACTACACCATGTGCTCTTGACAAACCCTGTGATAGTCCTCAAGCTCTGTGATTGGAGAGTGTGCTCCAAGGGTTAAGCCGATTCTCGAACAGCACTTGAAATGGGATGGAACCACGGCAGACTATCCAAAACTGGATTTGAACGGGTCCACCGCCGTCCCCCCTCCCCCACCCCGTCCCCAGAACTACACATGCTGGCTATTCTGTTTCGCAACATGTTCTCTATGGCACGTCTCTACTGGGAGTTGTAGTTTTAAAAGACGTTTTCGTATTTCCCATAATAAGAAGTTGCCAGTATTAAACTGTGTACATCCCTGGAGGTTTAGGGGAAAGGAAACACTCACATTTAAAACATATAATTAATAAATGGGTGAAAATTGCTTGTGCCCATTATGGGCAGTATTACTATATATACCCACATGCCAGCTAAGGTCAGAAGAGCTTTATTTAAAGTGCCAGTGAAGTGCATTTTTTTGCGCCAAAATGAAATGGCAGTTTCATTCCTTACATATCATTGTGCCTGTTCATGGCTAAAATAATTTTAATTATTGATTAATTAATTATGAAAAATTAAAAAATATTTTTTAATAATAACGGCCGTCTGAGCCTACCGGAAGTTGCAGACGATAGCGGCGGTGACGTCACAAGATGGGCCCAGTTGTGATTGTAAACATGGCGGAGACTTTGGAAAGTGATACAAGTGTGAGAGAAATGATTGATTTTGACAGTTTTTCTCGATTTAATTCCATTTCCTGCCTTTCTACAAATATATTAGGGACTATAGTGTTAACAAATCCAAGAAAAATGTGTAATGTACATAATGAGTGTGCACACTTATCTAGTATCCTATCCATGTGAACCTGTTTTATTTGTGATGACCTCACACCCTCACCCGGGAAGATGTTTTTCTTTAAATTGAAGTTAAAGGCATCAATCTGGTGCACTTTGAGGGCAACATTAAGAGATTTATGGATACAGCTCTCAACACTCATATCAAACATATATTTCAATAATCAAAAAACATTGGAAGGATTTCTTAACCTATTTTATACAACTAACATAGATGGAAATATTTGTTTACATAGATGACCAAACCAACTGAGAAAACTTAGGCTACAGTTTACAATCTAATCACTCAGAGTCCTTTACCTCCCTGAGCTGACATTATCTCTCTCAGTCCAACAGGAGAGGACTCTCCCTCTTGAAACAGCTAATCTCCGTTAGCTCCGAGCTAGCACTAGATGCTAACAACAACCCTGTAACTCTCTCAGTCTCTCTTTCTCTCTCTCTCTCGAATCGACCAGTGGCCTTTATTTGTCATGAACAATCAACGAATCTACGAAACAATGACACCAGCCAGACTCACCTTCATCTTTTGGGAACAGAAACATCGCCACTTCGGCAGACTTGACATTACTACAGCCAGCGGCAATGCATCGCTTCCCGTGTGTTTTTCCTCCCTTTTTCTTCACTGTCGCCTCCATTGTCAGGTTTTCTCGATTGGCAATCACTTCCAGTCGACTCCGACACACTTTCCAGTAAAATACTCGCTCAAAAACTTTGATAAATTCGACTTTGAAACAGAGAAACAATACACTGTGATGAATGTAAACACTTCGGAGGCGACCATCTTGTGACGTCACGCAGTAGCTCGCAAGCCACGCCCACGAAGGCGGAGGTCAACTGCGGATTTCACGGGAGCAAATTCAAAACTCATCAAATTAGTTGCTATTCCAACATCTTTTGATATGGGTTTCAATGGACACTTTTGGTCATTACTATATGTATTAGCATAACAGATCATGCACAGGCTCACACTTCACGGGGTCTTTAACAGCTGGTCTTATGTGTGTGACCCCTGTGATAACATTACATTACATTAATTGATAAGCCTGAAACATGCACTTGTCAAGGTTCAGAGGCACATTGTGCAAATATGGCAGTAGCCATCGATCAGCTTAAGATAAGATATACTTTATTGATCCCAAGTTGGAACATTTGCGTTACATCAGCATGTGTAACAGTTAAATATGCAGTTGTGTTTATTTGAAAATCATTTAGTATAATCACATAAATTCTGTGTTTTATATTCAACAATTCTGTGTTCTTTATTTATTGATTGTTCAATACCTGACAAGGCCGGAGATAAAATATCTACATACATCTATAAGAGTATAATACATTATGTATAATATCAGTTAAAATAAGTGCTTCAACATAGTTAACATTGCTGGAGGTATGCACAAATATTGATAGATGTCTTGTAATGCACTGTTGAGGAACCTGCAACCCAAGTTTTTCATTCAGTGCAGAACTACACCACAGTTGTGTAGGCCTATATGATATGTCAATAAACCTTAGAAAATCTTGAAAGGGATGTGCAAAATAGTCATTACATACAGTCTTTAATTAACAATTAGTGGAGAATAACGAGTAATGAATATACTTTATAGGGATCGTATTAATATCTAATAATAAAAATATTGAAATCCAATAACATGCTTTAACCACCAGGTGTCCCTTTATATCAACTGTGCACCTTTATGGTGTAAATACAGCCTATCTACCAATTGGATCAAATATAAAAGTGAGCCGAATTAGTGTTGATACTGCAAGGAGACGCATTGTGTGAAAAGAAATGTAAGATGTTGTTTAATGGCTGATGATCCACGTCACGTTTTCAGTTCCTCATGTTTGTCTTCTCATCAGGGCTCTATAAATACAGAACTACGGCAGATATGTAATATGTAATGCAGCCGAACCGTGTATTACAATGCCGTTATGTGATGACTTTCAAAGAGAAAAGCAAGCACACTCGGAATAAGGTATTATTATTATTTCGGTCTGTTTCCGGTATTTGTTAATGACGGTGTGCTCTGAGATGTGAGACTGGAATTGCACAGGGGGGAAATAACGTAGGCTATCTTTAGATGCGGATTTTGTTAAACTAATATGTTTAGGCTGTGGACCAACACTATACATTGACGGGGAAGGGGGTAGCAATAAAGATAACACCATTAAACAGTTACACAACATAACAGAAATAATATCGATAGCAGCGTCCCTAGCAACCACCTTGGTAACAATGAAAACGTCGCGATTTCCTGAAGTAATCTTCGTAATAACTAGCAAACTAAAGATCATGTACATCCACTGCACACATAATCTGAAATAACAACTCATATTTCTCGCATCAAATGACATCAAAACGCATTTTAATGGCCAAACTAACTTTAAAATAGGCATTTTACACCTAGAATAAAACGAAGTTCGGCCATGTTTTCTTTTTCTGCAGGGAGACATTTGAAGATCACGTGACATAGACGCCAGCCATCGGAATGAATGGTGAAAAAAACGGGGTTTGTCAAACAGAGCACATGGTGTAGGCCAAACGATAGCTGGGGATTCTGGGTAGTGTAGTGTCTTCTGCCATCCTTTACTCATAAAACATATTTGTTTCTCCGAATCGAAGGGGAAAAATACAAAAGCATTGTACACAATTTAAACCAATCAATGTTGTGTAATTAACAAGGATAATCTGGTGTTTTTTAGTCGATGAGTAGTGCAGATATCACTGTAAAATCAATCGACAGTAAGAGGAGTACTTACTTCCGGGTGTAAAATTATCCGTTATCCAATGGGAATGGATGCTCACATTGCCTTTAAGGGCAGCCGGCATAAACGAATGCCGTGCTTCCATGAGCGTCAAATCCCGACGCAGATGGGAATACATTGCAATCAGTTGAAAACTATTTGCGTCCCTTTATGACGCTGAAGGAGCCTAGGAGCGTCACAATTGGACGCCACGGACACTGACCAAACGTCGCTATTGGACACTTAGGGAGTGAGAGTGTGTTGGGAGGGAGGTGGCAGAGACAGTGGATGAAACTGGTAGGTTTTCGCCTGTTTGGGGATTTTATATCCAGTTTACTTCGTTTTAACATTGCTATTGCTTTGTATGCCGGGGGCGGGCGGGAGATTCCTGATTGGTTGTTGGTCGCCTTGGGCGCGAGAAATTACCAAGCCTCAGACACGCCCAGCTTCAAGATTTGTTGATGCCTGTAGTGTAGACGGGCCCAGTGCAATGCCAAAAATAGAACCGGGGCTGTTGAGAAAACATCCGTGGCTGCAGCCCTGCAAGCCCATCCCTCCCTTCTCCCAGGATTCTTTTAAATCACGTGATCTGAAGGAAACTACGGAGCCCATAAAGGGACATGAAAAAAAAGAGAGAGAATAAAAAAAAGTCAGGATAACGGGTTAAAAAATAGTTTAAAAAAGTGAAATAGTGCAATAAGAGTCTATATGCAAGTCATTGAAATATGATATATTAGGTAAATAGATAAATAATTTGTAAGTAGCAGCCAGATGAATATTGTGGATGTTGTCTCAACAGTTCAGGTGTTTAACAGTCTTATTGCCTGTGGTATGAAACTGTCCCTGAGTCTGTTAGACGGCAACTGACAGCAACATGGAGACATTTACTGTATTTCTTCTTTATTGCCAAATCTGACATTAAATAACCACATAATGAGATTGATTTAAACTGCTTACACATCACTGTTTCATCACATGTATCTTTGAGAAGTTCCTAATTTTAAGAAGTAATCTCTCATAAAATAGAAAAGGCTGTTCAATCCAATAAAATAGGTCTGTCCTATTTGGCCATGTAGTCATAATAACTATTATGGATTGAAAGTCACTGAAACACAACTACTGAAAGCTAAAAAACTGACATCATTCTTTATTAAATATGTAAATCAATTCAGCTTATCTTGTCAGCTTATCAGTCATTACAGTACAGCATCATAAAGTAAAATGTTTATTTTGGACAGCCTTTTTAAAGTTATTTTTCTCAAGAAACCAAAAGGTGTGCTGCTACCTTAAACCTTTCAACCCTCAGTCCAGGAATGGGTGGGGTGGTTTTACCTGGTGAGGTGGAGAAAATAAAATGAAACCTAACGCGTCAGCCTTTATGTCAACACAAGTCCTTAACAAGTAGTCTGGCGTTAGTGCTTTCAGCAGATTAGTCGTATAGTTTCTCGGGTCAGTGTTAGTTACAGGTTAGATGTACAATATTTTTCTGTTTTCATTTTAAACACGCAGGTAATAAGTTGTGGAGGAACTGAAGAACGCACACTGTCAGAGGAGAAACATGTCTGCTGCAAGGTAAACAATATCGTTGAGACACTTTTGAACAGAAAAATACATTAAAGATTTATTTTGTAGTAAGTGTCATTTTGGCAATTTCCACTGTGTTTTATAATAGTAAATACACGTAGGAAGTAATGTTAAAGCCTATCATGTGATAAAAGGCAACAAACTGAAAAGTAGCCATAGCACGGTCTCTTTGTTGTAGTTTAGTTTCTTTACGTCACTCAATTTGTAGTTGCTTTTTGTCTCGGTGACTGTGCAGGTGAAGCAGAACTCTTACTTCGGTTCAACTTCAGTATTGAGTTTACCCTGAAGATAAAGACAGGCTCTCTAACTTTTTGTCTAAAATGTTCCGCAACAGCAGATCAACACCGACACTCCTCAGCACAGAAGTTAGAGTTATTTGGTCAAATTATTTAGATATTTACCGGGGTGAAGTTAGCTTTAGGTTGGTCAATTGAAAGACATTCACGCCGGTTTCTGCTGCGTCTTTATACTGGACAAATAAGGCATTACAAATGTATTTGCATACCTTCCATTTCATGTTACCCAGTGACTCCAAATTCATAACAGATATCATTACTGCACTAGACAAACAGGAAAAACGTTTTTTATTAATTCAGTCAACTTTCTATTTTATCGAGGAAGATTTTTACATTAAAGGTCCCCATACTGTTTTTCATCAATAGGTCTCAGATATATACAAAACATGTCTCTGATGTGTTTGGCTCGAAATACCAAACAGATCATGCTTTGCACTAGGGCTGTGCGATTATGGCAACAATCATAAGCACGATTATTTTGGTCAATAATTGATATCACGATTATTAAATACGTTTATTCATTGACTTTGAAAACATCCATTTATTGAACTTTAAAACAAATACAAATAATAATTTGAACAGTATCTTTTTAACTGTTGATTACCCTGAACGTATAATTCAACTGCAAAACCAATATAAAAATAAATGATACAGTTATATTTACATTTAAATAAATAATATGAAAATAATAAATACCAATAAACAAGATCAATATTTTGGAGCGCACTTCAACAAGCTACTAAACATATGTAAATATGATAAATACAAATAAGACTAAAATAAATTAGATCAACTATGCTGTCACACCCAAGCAAAGCAAAATAATCGTTTTTTCGATTACGTTGTTTTCGTAATTGTGGCAGGCCAAAATCGTAATTGCGATTAAAATACGATTAATTGCACAGCCCTACTTTGCACCCCTCTGTTTCAGCTCTGTTTCTAAAGTGCTGATTCTCTGTCTGTTACTTTAGATGAAAATAAGAAGCCACTCCCCACGCCCCTCTGAGTGATATCTGGTTAAAAAGAACACAATGGGGCTCTAGGAGGAGATTCAGGTGATAAGGTGGGGGGGTTGTTACCTTGGTTGGTAATTGGCTAATGGTTACACAAGCCAGAAAATTGTTATGACATCATAAAGTGGCCAAAATATGACCAGCTCATTTTCAGACAGGTTTTTTATATAAATGGATCAGGACAAAAAGTGAGCCAATCTTTTATCCTGAAACTTTCAGAATCTTTTTACACAGAGGGGACACATGTTTATTTATAAAATACATCAACAAGTGGGTTTTGCATAATAGGTGACCTTTAATACATAAAAGTGCACAACAAAAGTCCTATCCATACTGATGAATGTGGACTAAATTTCATTAAATAATACATGTTTTTCTCTTGTTCATTGTACTTATACAATTCTGCAGTGACATTTGTTTTAGCATAATGGCCATTGGCCACTTATATGAATCAGCATGGTGGTTTAGAAATAAGATATGTTTTGTCTCATAAAATGGTAATTTATTGATGGTCCTAAAGTAAAACCCTATGTTTAAGTGCGAGGGGTTTCGGATGTGAGCCAATCCTCCTCTGACTGTCAACAGTCTGTGTAAATGAGTAAGAAAACCATAATCAAGGGTTGTCTGTGTTTTTAAGAATAAGTTTGACCAGAGGCTTTGGGCCCAGGGAATATTTGGTGGGGACACTTAAAGCTAGAGCTGGAGATATACGGTAGATCTTGTGATAAAAGACAACAACGGCACAACGACAATTCAGTTTGAATTTGTTTTCCAATTTCACAAACTGAATGATGTTTTGTGTTATAGAAAGGACCTCCAGGAGGCCTTGTGCTGCTACACCGCAGACACCCTCATCGACATCGACACAGTGAAAGAATTCTGTGAGAAGAGTTCTAAATGGATACTAAAGAGGGAGAAAGAGTTGGATATGATGATTGACATCAAAACCAGGGCTGATAACATTGACCTCAGCATCGGCCATGTTACCCAGTCACAGACCAGAGGTAAAGCCTTTCTGGAATATATCAAGAGCAAGGTAACCCAGGTGACTGCAGACAGCAGGCGAGCAGATCTGGAGGAGGAGCTGGCTGCTCTGCTGAAGTCCACTCTGGAAGGCCTGGGGGAGCTCGACTGCTTCTAGATGCAGTGGAGAATCTGGCGGTCACCTCACTTCATTTGTTCATGGAAGAGAACCAGGTGTTACATCTGCCTGAAGGGATCAGCCCTGTAACGGTTCAGCTTGTCATCATTGCTGCACGGAAGATCTGCCCTCACCTCCTCGAGTTTAAAAGAGTTGCAGACGCCTTCTTCTGCCCCAAACTTCAGAATGTGGAAGTGCAGGCATATCAGCTGGACAAATACATAAGGACCACCGAGAACATCTGTGAGAAGTTAGAGAAAAGGTAAAGAGGAATGTCCTAAAATAATATGCACATTTTGCAAAATAAACATCTATTATAAAAAATATTTTCCTGTTTTTCACAGCTCCTTCTGTGACTTTTGCCTGAAGATGAACGACGATACACTGGTAGACCTCGCTGTGGATTTGTCTGAAGACGACACACGAAGGATGCTTCATCACATTAATCAGCTCGATGAACTCAGGTACGTGTAACTCCTTTATGTGGTTTTTGTCAACACAGCTGTGCAAGGTGTGATGAGTTATGATATTGAAAACTTTGAAATGCACTCAGTATTAGCTTGCTTGTTGTTTGTTCCACAGACCAACACAAATCTTTGTACACATGTTAATAGTTCCCAGATGATGAATGCTAATGTCTTTGGTTAACAACTTACTTTACCTCTAGCGCTCTGTCGTGTCAAACTTAATCAATTTAATTGCCAGACTTTGGTTTGTCACCAAATTTCTGCAAAGGTTAAGACATTGCCTTTACCTCAGTATAGTGTTAATTAGCAAACACGCTGAACTAAGATGGTCACACAATAACAATAACAAAATAAATAAATACTTAAACAAAATGCAAAGGAGCTGGAGACACAGTATGAATACTGTGGACTCTTAACGTACAACTGCAGGATTTTAGAGGTCATGTTTTTACAATTTATAATCCAATGTTTTTCTACTGCATTTAAGGTTACTACCTATACCAAGGTTTTTAAATGCATCATTTTCATTTGTATTTTTCTTCAATTCTCATCATCAGGATGAACCAGAGCTTCCGGATGGTGTTCTTGTTTCAGGAGGACGAACCGTGCTCTAGCTTCATCGATAAGTTTAAAGAGCGACAGCAGAGGATGGAACAGTCTCTCAAGGACCTGGAGGAGCATGCTGTTCAGTTAGACAGGATGAATAAGGGAGCAAAGATCTCCAGTGTGGCAGGCAGCTCAGTGGGGGCAGTAGGAGGTGTGCTCTCCATCGTTGGTTTGGCTTTAATTCCTGTAACAGCTGGAGTGTCTTTGGCTCTGACATTGACTGGGGTAGGCATGGGAATTACAAGCGGAGTCAACAGCGCTGTCACCACCGCCACAGAGATTGGAGTAAACCATACATATCAAAAGAAAGCCAGAGAAGTCTTCGAGAGCTTCATGGAGGATGTGCAGTGTCTCCAGGAGTGTCTGGAGGAGGTCACCAAAAGAGAACAAACCCACATAGATGTTGTTCTCGGGGTCGGCAAGGTCCTAGCTAAAGTAGGTGTTACTGGTAAAGGTATTGACTCATTAGTTGATGCAGCCTCTGCTTTCAAGCTGTTAAAAAGTGAAGAGCTGGCTCTGAGTGCTGGTAAAGTGGCATTGCAGGAAGGGAAAGCTTTACGCAGCGTTCCCAGGGTGGCGTCAGATATCCCAGATATCGGTCAGGCAGCAGTCAAAGGGCCTCTTTCCCTCTCCAAGTCAGCTAGGGCCGGTCTCATTGGGCTCAATGCTCTGTTCCTTGGCATGGATATCTTCTTCATCTGTAAAGATAGCATGAGTCTGGCCAAAGGAAGCGAGACTGAGGTCTCACAGTTTATCAGAGCCAGAGCAGCACTTTGGAGATCAGAGGTGGACTCAATGCAGACAATCCATGACTTCCTCTGCGAAGGTTTGAAGATATCGGAAGAAAACAAAGCTATCCTGGGATGCCAATTTTTCCAGAGAGGAAGATCAAAAAGCACTAAGAAACCAAAGTGGACATTTCATCCAATGAAATCCAAGTGTTATCAGATGAAATGTCGATGTTATCTGATAAAGACAATTACTGTATTTGTGTTCTATGTTGCCAAATCTGACACTTTAATCACATAAATGAGATCAGCTGAGTCCGTTGTGTATACAGAATACACGAAGTACATTCTATAAGCTGTATGATCTGCATTATTTGTAAGTATAATTCTAACTGCCTTTTTTATTGCACAAATTAATCAATACAGTTTTAAACAGTTACATGTTATTTCTGTTCACTTCAATGTTGGATAGATTAAGATTTTATAGATATCTATTTGAAGCATTTGGATGTTTTTAAATGATAGCATGATCTTAAATAATCTTCTCCAAGCTGCTCAAACACACCATTTATATTTTACATGTTCAATCTCTCGTAATGACAATACCTGCACCTGCATTTTGCAATAATGTTGCCAAATTAAGTTTGACAATATTAGTTAAGTTTAAATGTAAACAATCTTGAATTTATATTTGGAAATGTGTATCGTTTTATATGTATTGTTTGTACACACTATGCAGATATTATTTGTCTCTAACTTGTCTTATTATTGGTAGGCCTACTAGATGAGTATTTTTGTAAATTGTGAATTTTGTCATTTCTATATTTTATACATCCGTATTAATTAATAGTATGCTATCTTTGGCTCTTTACTTGCTGTACAAATGTAGTTGTACCCTCTGTGGGATGAATAAAGGTGTCTCATCTGATAACATTGATGTAGTTGTACACTACTGTGACCACTGGAGGACAGTAAACCAACACGCCCCATGGTGTCAAACAAATAACACACTTCAGATTAAAACGTACAGAATGAAAAATAAATTACATGAGAGTAGTGATTTTACAAAAATAATTAATCGCAAAGCAACAAGTTATTACAAGGCTGTTCATTATGGAGCAGCGGTTCGTACTATAGACCGTGCTTACTTTCGTCCCTCCTGATCTCCTCCCCGCCGGGCGGTCCCCAAACAGAAAGCGAACGCCTTGAATCTCTGGAACGCTTGGAGACAGCCAATAAGGTTGCCTCCCTGCTGCGTCAGCACCGCTCTGGCAAAACAACAGCCTTGTCTATTTGTTTCCTGTTAGCATTAGCATTCGCAACATAGCCACTGGGCAAACTGAACGTGTACAATGTCAGATTAACGACACCCTTTGTACTTTGTCGATATAATCTTTGTTTGGCATTAGTGTACGTTTGAAGGGAGAGTTCATCGGAACTGTGACGCGCTGATAGCTGCCAGGCTAACTGTAGCTAGCACCAGGAAGATGGGGTCCATCCTGAGTCGCAGAATCGCTGGTGTTGAGGATATCGATATCCAGGCCAACTCGGCCTATCGATTTCCACCGAAATCTGGTAGGTGATCGCTAGTGTCTTTTGGCTGAATTCAGATCTCCCTTAACCAAGAATCCTCTAAGCAATAATAAACAATGAGACACCGAGCATACACTCGCTAACGTAAATAAGGGTCTAATTGGTGTTTCCTTGTTGTTGACTCTCATCAGCTAGAATACACTGTTAGACAATCATAAGAAATATATATGAGCATACAGAGATGTGACTGTCTTTGTCACCCGTTATTCAGAAAGCATTGTGATGTTTACAGTCGTTTATGTATCTCAAGGTTGATATGTTGTTATTGTGATCATGCTGTATAATACATGTATGTCCAACACTGAAAACAATCATCAAAACAATCACAAAGTGTTATATCCACATTAAATTGATCATCCACGAGCTCAAACTGACACTAAGAGAGTGACACCCATATCAACAAATAATGTATAGTTTGCATAAGAAATCTCTAAGGCACTTGTTATTGTTAGCCTGCGATTACAAAGCCATATAAAGAAGTATCTGTTGCATGGTTTTAACACTTTAACTTTACTATTAGGATACCTTCAAACGGTAAAAACACAGTTTGGAGCTGGCATGTCAATGTTAGACCAATACATCTGACTCTGTTTAGAACCCATACAAACCCATCATATGTTACTTTCAACTGGCCTTCAGCTCATCATGTTACCCCCGCATCTCAGTAAAAACCTATGATGACTAAAACAAAGTAATTATTTTTACCTTGTTTATTTGATTGTATTATATGTTTTGTTTTATGGGTAGTTTCAATGATTGTAATTAAACACAACTCTCTTCAGATTTAGACATTTGAGTAACATGCCCATGCTACAAAGCTTGGCATGATGTTGTGTGATTTGAACTAGCTGTATATCTTTTCACTATATAATGTCGCTTGCAGTGCCATTATTTTTCATGTTTTTTCTCATGTCCTCAGGGAACTATTTTGCGAGCCACTTCTTCATGGGAGGAGAAAAGTTTGACACACCACATCCAGAGGGATACCTTTTTGGAGAAAACATGGACCTGAACTTTCTTGGAAATAGGCCAGTGCAGGTAAAGACTGATATTTATCTTTCTTAGTTTTCATCTGAGAGCAGCTTAAAAACGACTTTGATATAGTTCTACCTTTCTTGTAAGTAATAGGATGAGTCAAACCATGTTGCTTTGAGTTTAAAATTAAATATCATCCATATCGCTGTTTTTCATTAGTTTCCATATGTGACGCCTGCACCCCACGAGCCTGTCAAAACCCTGAGGAGTCTCGTCAATATAAGAAAGGACTCTCTGCGTTTGGTCAGGTAACAAAAGGCAGAGCAATATTACCACACCAATCTCAGTAAAAATTGAACTCTTTCAAGGAAAATATTTAAAAGTTTGTCAAACCTTTTGATTCTAGGTATAAAGATGACTCTGACACACCTGTGGAGGAAGGTGGAAAACCAAAGGTTCAGTATGGTGTGGAGTTCACCTTTGATGCTGACGCTCGGGTGGCCATCACCCTCTACTGCCAGGCGTTTGAGGAGTTCTCCAATGGGATGGCAGTGTAAGAATCTGCTCTCAAACTCCTTTTTGAATGGGGTTTTAATGAGTCTAATACATTTTCAGCCATTATTATCACAAAGGGTGAGCTGCTAAAAATCAAACCACTTATGTAGTCTTTTAATATATTAATTGTGATTTATGAAACAAACAGAGTGCACATCTATCTGTAAGATTCAAGCCTTGGAGCACAAAGACTAGAATAGATACACTGGCTCCTTAGCAACCTCCAGTCGCCATGGTTACCGCTGATGAAACTTAGAAGAAGATGAAAGTAATGGTTGGTAAGTTATTGTGTTACAATCACATGAGACAGAAAGATGATCCATGTCTCCAGAATCCAAAATATCTATTTCTATTATAATAGTTTATCTACAAAGTAGTGCATGTACAAGATGTTAAAAGAAAAAAGTCTAAATGTCAACCTATGTTATTGCCCTGTTGACGAAACAGAGTTCACTTTACATCCAAGATTCATGTATGCTTCTGCACACTGATCATCTTCTCTGTAACATACTGTGTGAGCAGGTACAGCCCAAAGAATCCGTCACTGGTCTCTGAAACTGTGCACTACAAGCGAGGAGTGAGCCAACAGTTCTCCATGCCGTCTTTCAAAATAGATTTCACTCAGTGGAAAGAGGAAGATGTAAGTATCTGCAGCAGTTTTTGGAGTTTGTCACACACATTAATCAACGATCGGTGTGGTTCTATGTCTGTAAATATCCTCTGTTTACACTTATACAGCACACATGTATCTAGGTCTGCATTATCAACACAACTTCCGACCTACACACATGGATGTCCTCTGTTTACACCTGTGGTAACTCGTTAAATATTTTCAACTATGTCTCTCTTCTCCTAAAGCTGAACTTTGACCTTGACCGAGGAGTGTTTCCCATAGTAATCCAGGCTGTTGTTGATGAAGGGGACGGTAAGTTACTAGAGCTGCATCACAGTCAGGACGAGACATCTGTTCCATTGAGACTGGTTGTATATAAATAAAGACGTAGTAAGACAGAGATAGTAATGTGAAGGAATATTTCAACAGTCATAACAAATTGTAATATTTATGCCAGTGTTAGCAGTTGCAATGTAAGCTTAAATAAACATTTAGGTCAACATCACTATCAACCAAAGTCTTGTGTTCTCTCTTCAAGATTGCCTCGGACATGCTCACGTACTTTTGGCAGCCTTTGAAAGAGTATGTAGACATCTAAAGTAAATCATTTCACTCGGTGTAGATAAATGTTTTTATATAAATATTTAACGTTTTTTTCTTTTAACTTCAGCACGTTGATGGCAGTTTCTCTGTCAAGCCACTGAAGCAGAAGCAAATTGTAAGTTCAGGATTTTTCTTATTTTATATATTATTAATCATGTTATGGATTAGCAAATTATTAAGTGCAATGTAAGTATCGTATTACACCGATTTTTGTACATTTGTTGTTTTTGAAATACCCTCAGTACTTGTCAGTGAATTGTGATTGTGTTGTGAATACAATGCAGGATGTTAACGCAGATCACCAGTGAGCCACATACTCATCTGCGGCTTTAGAAAAAAGACAAAAATAACCTGTTACGAGACCCTTGGGAGTCTGGCAGGTTTTAGAGAGCTCAAAATAATTTGATGTAATGTAGACTCTCTGTCCCCATTTGTTTTTTTTTGTTTTTTTTAATGTTTAAATATCTATGAGCTCAGACCGATGCTATTAATTTTAAGCCTTTCATAACATTCAGCATTGAAATATATATCAATTCATTTTGTACAATCCTGCCCAAATGTATAGCTAAACGGACCAAACAAATGAAGACAAAACAAGAAAGTGGAGAGGATAAGTTAAACAATTTGTTAATGCACTTTTCAGGTGGATCGTGTGAGCTACCTCTTGCAGGAGATCTACGGGATTGAGAACAAAAACAACCAGGAAACCAAGGTTTTACGAACAACATCACCTCATAAATCACAATGCTGTAAACCTTTCTCTCCGTTTCATTTGCTTAACTTTTAATTTGATTTTGTTTCCCCTTTCCAGCAGTCAGACGATGAGAACAGTGACAACAGCAACGAGTGTGTTGTGTGTCTGTCCGACCTGCGAGACACTCTCATCCTGCCCTGCAGACACCTGTGTCTCTGCAACTCCTGCGCAGACACCCTGCGTTACCAGGCCAACAACTGCCCCATCTGCAGGCTGCGTAAGAAGTCTCACATTGTTTTTGAAACAGTTATTCTCCTAAAAGGGCTTTATTGATGCTGTTTGAGGACAGGTCAAAGTTTACATTATTATTGTGTTTTATTGTGTTACTTTACCAGCCTTCAGAGCCTTGCTGCAGATCAGAGCTGTGAGGAAAAAGCCCGGGGCTCTCTCCCCCGTGTCCTTCAGCCCTGTCCTGGCTCAGACTATGGACCATGACGAGCACTCAGTAAGTCTTTTGTACATCTGTTCATTATCAGATAGTATTGGCAAGACGGAAGTAACATCGGGGGGGAAATTGGTCATGAATTCAGGCTGCATAATAGATCATTTTTGTAATCTTTTTTTTCTAGGTTCACAGTATTAAAAAAAATTAAATAATGTTTAGTCCTTATGTGGTTCAAAGTGTTTAAACCTATTGTGTAAAAAAAGATGGTAAAATATTTTAATTTTTTTTTATCATATTGCCATTACAGCTTCCTAAGGCATTTTATCGACCAACTATTTGGGGTAAAACATACTGTAGGCTAGCAGACCTTAGGGCCACGACTCTTAACATCTAAACTGGCCCTAGCCCATCTCTGACAGTGTTTTCGATCCGTTTTTGTTTTAGCTGTTTTAACTTTTAAATGCACTGTAAGGCGACCTTGGGTGTCCTGAAAGGCGCCTCGAAATAAAATGTATTATTATTATTATTATTATTAATTGTATCCTTGACATAAGCTGTGCATTGTTACCATCAGTTCTCGTCTGTGTCTCTTTGCAGAGCACGGACTCGGTTCCTCCGGGCTTTGAGCCCATCTCCCTGCTGGAGGCTCTGAATGGTATGAGCTCAGTGTCTCCTGCCGTCCCATCTGCCCCCCTCTATGATGACATCAACTTCTCAGGAGGTCTGGTCGGCGACGGCAGACAGCTGAGCTCCCCCGAGCATTTGAGTGATGGCGGTCTGCAGAAAGGCAAAGTCAGCAAGTCACCTGACAGGTAGGTTCACATGTGCAAGAAATCAGGTCAGGACAGGAAACCAGATTATATGTATATGCAACATTATTCACAAACATCTCTTTACATTATGCTTGAGTAATAATAAGATCTACAACCTCTTTCATACAATGATGTGGTGTTCAGTTATATTTTCAACTTTATAATATTTCAGTGGCTGCTGCAGATTTTTTCAAATAGGACAATTTAGACACAATAAACTAGAAAAAGGCAGCTTTTACATGATACTCGACTAAAGTTTTGAAATGTATTCTTAAGGTTATAACATCTGGAATCCATTATTATATATTTTGTAGAGGTAGAGTAAGAGTGAAAATATATGTGTCTGTGATTGATTGAATTACCTGTTTCTTTTCTTATACAATTTTTTGCCTTGTCCTCCCCTACAGCACCCTTAGGTCTCCATCGTCTCCCATCCAGGAAGAAGATGAGGAGAAGCTGTCTGAGATGTCTGACGCACAGCCACACACACTGCTGTCCAGCAGCCGCCCCACCGACGTGAGCCGCCTCTGCACCACCTGACATTTCAGTTTCCACTCTGCTGAAAACAAAGGATTAACCAGATATTTCTCCTTCTCTTCTTCCAGGCCACAGCTGCAGAGGATGTGGCAGAATCCCTGTCTCCAGATGATGGTGAGTTTCCTCAGAAAACAGTTCATTATGTGACCCTGGAAGAGATGTGTTGTCTTTAGAGAGCCTGTGACAGCATCCCAACAACTGTTGTGCAATGAAACATTGGGCGACTAGTCATCTCGAACCGTCAGTTTAAAATAGAAGTTGCGATACCGTTCCGATAAATATCAATATTTTCGAACATCGCGGGGAAATTCCTTCGACACATTTTGAAGTTTTGGGGGAAGCCGGAAGTGACGTCAATGCGGGAACGCTTCACTGTGCGGCGAGAGAGCCAAACACGGACAAAGTGTGTTGTCATGCGTAGAAATTGTGAATTACTGAGTTTAGGCACGTTAATAACGTTTTAATGAAGTTGACTACAGTATATTCATATGTCAGTGCTTTCATGTCAATTCGGCGACATAAACATAAATGATCGTGGTGAAGATGATGATTACATTACGATTAAAAATCGGTAGTGAGAGCTGCTGAATTTCCTCCCGTCGGATGTGATATAAAAAACAAATCGATTATTTTTGTAGTTGTAAACTCAAGTGGATGAAACTACATTTATTAGTGCTTTCATGTCAATTCGGCGAACATATGATACATTAAATGATCGTGAGGATGATGATTAAAAATCGTTTGTTTGAGCCGGTCTGCATTTCCTGATGAGAAAACAAACCGATGCTTTTTGTAGTTGTACACCAACAACATGGATTAAACGTTTTTTTTTTTACCACAATGTTGGGGAAATTAATGGATAAAATGCACGGATTATTATTATTCCCACTCCGATCGGGACACTAGGTCCACCGTTTCCCCGCAGCGAGGCTCCCCCCGTTGACAGTTTACGTGGGCTGGGTGCAGTGGCGGACTGGCCATCGGGACGAATCCCGATGGGCCGGTACCGAAGTGGGCCGGTCGGATAAGTCACTAGCACATCCCCCATAGGCGGCGCGTGAGGCTCAGGTTTGGGAAGGCTAAATAACTTTTTTTACCTGACGCTGCCCGCCTCCGGCGTCTATAGAAAAGAGATCAACTCAGTGTGCGGAGTTTAAATCTCTCAAGTCATATTACAGGATAAAGGAAATACAGTTTAAACTGCCGTATGCAGAGAAGACGCCGACGTGTCGCACTTATCATTCATATTACATCATCAATCAGATCATATCATAATATAGGCCTATCATATATTTCCTTATCCGAGTCAGCTTCTCCAGCCGTATCTGGCCGTGCAACACTCAGTGTCACATACTGTATGCAGAAGTATTATTTTAAGCAACACATTATGTTGACGAAACACTCGAGTCAAATGTAATTAAAGTCAGATCCACTCGTGTCTTAGATGGGGCAGTGATATCATAAAACTATACGCTTTCAAACACTCGGTAGGCCTAGTTATTTTTAACCAGTTGTTCTGTATTCACCTTGCAGGTGCAACTCTGTGGCTTGTATCCTGGAGTATATGTTTAAGTCATGGATGTTTAAAGCTCATATTTGTCTAATATTAGTTTACTTTTCATTAATGAAGTATGACGCTGCGCTGTCAGTACACTTTCTGTCAAATGTAGCTAACCCCGCCCATTTCACGTGACGTGCTCTCAGCTGGTGAGAGAAACCCTGGCTTGATTTACCGAGTTGATAACCAGCGTCGTAGGACCGCTTAGCGAGATCTCGTTTGTTAGTTTGTTGTTGTTGTATATATATATATTGTTTGTTACTCAAACATATCCAGGGTATGCTGAACTGGCTTCGTAGCACAGGGCACAGGTGGCTAGCAGTGCTAATGTCAAAGACACAGACATTATACATTATATTTGTATTTTACCAGGATGCAGTGACACAAATATTTGGGAAGGCTGTAGCCTTCCCTAGCCTACAGCACCCGCCGCCCCTGACATCCCCACTTCCCCCGTTGACAATTTACTAGCGGTACCGAAGTGGGCCGGTTGAGAGTCCCGGGATGATTTTTAGTCCCAGTCCACCACTGGCTACATGACCGTATTATCGCTCATATTGACGCACCTAATTCCTAAACTTCTAACAGATCAAACATAAACCGATCCTTCAGCCTCATATGAGCTCTCAGACACGTTCAAAATTAAACTGTCATCGCTGTCTGAGCTTGCTGCTGTGTGCGCCATCGTGCGTTTACATGCAGAAGCTGGGATCCTGAACGGTGCAGCTGGAGCGCTGTGCCCGCAATGACGTCACACATCATTTGGCGGGACTTGAAGAATCCCCGAGAAGATCCAGAAAATGGTCAACATTGAAGGCAGATTAATGGTTATAAAGTACAAATATCCAAAATCAGTTCAGTAACGGTTTTCAAGGGGACAATATTTACTCAAATTGATGGGTTTGGATGATGGGGGAAACTCGTGTCACAGGCTCTTTAAGGGTAAAAGTAATTGACATTTACTCTCCTGTGTGATTCAGAGGACAGGATGCATTCTGGGGCAGACATCCTACAGGACTGCAGCAGAGAACACAGCAGGTTGACCAAAACAGAGAGCGACCCAGCGGGCGACTTGTCTCTGCCAGGTGAGCAAATCTCTGCCGCTAATATCAGACTTTAAGCAACAGGAAAGAAAAGGGATACAGTGCAATAGCTACTGTGTATACGTTTGTATAAATCCATCAACAGTTTCAACCTGTACTTGATGACGGCTTAAAGCAAATTTGATCAAGCATTCACTGCAGCTTTTAAAATGAATTACTAAAAACATGTGGTTCGTCTCATTTTCAACTCCTTTCTAGTTCTGGTTCTCTAACGTTCCTCTTCTTAAACCCAAAACTCCAGGTTGTGATATCCTGTGCTCTGCATCTAACCTGTGTGCTTCTCTTTTCCCTAACAATCCTCTTCTGGTTCCTTCCGTCCTGTCCCTTCGTATTGCCTTGCTTTGGGCAGCTCTAGGTCCTGATTCCTGCTCCATTGGTTTGGAGGAATAACTCTGGTATGTAGGCTTTCCTGTCTGCTCTGCTTTTCTGGGGCTCAATGCCCATGTCCTCACTCACAGACTTTGAAGCACGTTCCTGTTAGGTCTGCAAGGGCTTAGGGCTGTCCCTCTGTCAAATCTTCTACTGCATGAGGGCTCTCTTGCCGACATTTGGAGCTTTATATACACACTTTGTATTTGTTTGCAGTTGTACAGACTTTGCCTGAGGGAACCACCCACAATTCAGATGATGAAAGGATGACTGTCACATTGGGTGTTCAGTTAAACATATATGTCGGTTGCACTGGTATAATAACAAAGAAACCATACATTAAAAAGGATTTAGGATTTTTTTTTCTTTGGTAAATAGATCATTTGACAATTATGTTAAGCCAGAGCAGCTTAAATAAGCCTTGATAAGCCTTTAAGAAAGTGCAAATTGTAAAAAGGTCTGTTTATACCATTCCCCCCACACTGAAGCACTTACCAGGATGTCAATTCAGTCCCTGAGGGATCAGGGTTTAATGGGACATTGGGATTGGGCCTGTGTGCGAGCTCTACTGCTCTCACTCAGTCCTCCATTAGGGAGTTGATATCAACTGTCACACAGATAGAAAAACAAAAGATCTGGCAGGTATTATCAAGTGACGGTGATAGGCCTATTTTAGGAAGAATAGGCCATGTTTTTTTTTTCTCATCTGACTGAAAACTTCCCTTTGAGCCATGTTGGTTATCCATTGCTTCTTCCTCTCCAGGGTCATCAGAGTCCACAGAAAGCCTGAAGAGTCAGAGCACCAACTGCTCCAGCCAGCCTCTCCTGTGTCCCACAAGCAGCCTTCATATGGAAGATGAGCACCTCAACCCCTGAGTCTGACCCAGCCTCCCCCCATCCATCAGAACAGATGTATGCGTTACATCCAGTCCCTCTATTCCTTTACCCCCCCTGCCCAGTCTTTTGCTTCACCGATGAGATCCAACAGCGGCCCTGAAAGAAGTCCGCCAGGAAGATGGAGGGCTCCGTTTATTCCATCAATGGCTCTGACATTAGAAACCAAATTTCGCCTCTGCAAGGATGTTCCTCATACCTTTTATTATATGGCGGATGTTTTCAAAAAGGAATATTGATTCCAGAGCTTTGAAAACATTTCATTAACGGTCAGATGGTGTTGGGTTGTGTGTCTTGACCGAAGGTGTGGTCTTGTAATGTGGATTCCAGAGACATTTCACTACCTGTCATGGTGGTTTTAAGCACACTTACTTTAAATTAACTGTATCAATTGCTTTACACTAAATTCAGAAGACATTATAAATACAATTTGTGTCTGAATATTGTATTCCTCAGTGAAATACATTCATGTTACAGTACTTGTTAGATTTGGGTAATGATAAGAACATTTATCGCGTATGTACCTGTGTCCATTTGAAGTGATTTTGCACTCCAAAAATAATCCATTCCTCAACATCTACATGTCACTTTTTCTATTATTTCTAATGTGATATTTATCGATCATGAATCTACTAGAATCCTGTGTACTTGCTTAAAAAATGTATACTTGCATATTACATAGAAAAAAAGGTCCTTATATTTAAATAATGAAACTAGATTCAGATAAGATTTAAGACTTGGTTTTCAATAAGCGCTACAGATTCACAACCTAACAGCTAAACTCAAAGATGCTGACTCACTGTGGCACAGTAGGTGTGCTCGTCGTTGATGTGGCAGATCTCTCTTCAGTCTTTTCGCGGCAAAGCCAGTGTCTGCTTATGTGACGTTTGTGTGGTTGCATCACCTTTACATTATTTGGTAGTGTATGTGTAGCGCCATGCATATAGATCTATGTGCCTTGAGTTGATATGGCTGCCTGCTTGTTGCATTGGACATTAGTGTTCTTCTAAATGCTACAATATTCAACAGTTTTATGGATTTTTGATTCTGATGTACAAAGCCTTTTTTTCTATCGCATACTTTGTGCTACTCGAAAGATGTATCTTGTTATTGTTTATTGCAATATAAAATGTAACTTTTGATTTACTTTGTTATGACCATGAATCAATTATGCATTTATTCTTAGTATTTAGGTTCAAGTGGATTTTTAAGATTACATTTGATTGGAATGACCACCATCCAATGCAATAAGTGCAAACAGTGCAATTACTAATTGGGCTAGCGATTGCATGTGAACTCGTAGAGGCTTGAACCTCTCACCGCTTTTAAGTAACATGGTTGTTTTGTCTTTCCCCGCTCCTCTTCTGTGCCATTTTAACTTGACACTGTGCCTTCCTTTTCCTGTTGTGACCACTATTGACCTGGTATCCAGGATAACTCCACAGTAGGTGGTTTGTGGCTCTCTGTAAAATCAATACCTGTCTTTCCTCGTGTGTATAGCAGCATGTGTATAACAATAAAGAACAGATGAAATACTTTCCGACCCTGAACCTTTCTGATCCATCACTGTACCTATTTACTTTACATTCCTCAAGGCTTTTATTGGTCATGCATACATAGCTAGAGTGTAGTTATGACGATGAAAATCTTAGGTCACAGGCTCCTCCAACAGTGCAACACAATACAACTGAAAAAATAGTGCAAGTAAATACAAAAAGAAAGATACTAAAAAAGTAAAATACTGCAATACTATGCAAGTGATTGAATATGATATAATAGATACATAATTTATAAATTGCAGCCAGATTAATGTTGTGGATGTTAAAAAAATGCAGGTGTTTAATAGTCTTATGGCCTGTGGGATGAAACTGTCCGAGTCTGGTGGTTTTAGTCCTGATGCTGCGGTATTAGAATATGTTACTCCATATACTGCAAGTTATTTTAGTTACTTATTTACTTTTAAGTTTGAACTTGGGGCCTAAAGTATGATTACAGGGTGGCCAGATGTTGATCTTTGATTATTATTGCTTACTTTATAAGTGTGTTTAATGCCTGCCACAAATTGGTTTAAAGTTTAAACCATAGACCGTATATAAAGGTTTAAACCTGGCAAAGATTGTGTAAGAAAAAACAGTGCCCCCTGCTGGCAAAGGAGACAACACAATCCTCCCATGGAATAGGATTCCTGACATGGACCATGAACTGCAGTAAAACCATTAAGGTTTTTATTTACTCTTATGGTCCTGTTAGTTTATGATTAACATGATCTATATATGGTATTTCCATTCATAAAGTGCTACGACGAGTATGCCATTTGTGAAAGTATGTTTAAAGGCTGTTGTCATCTTGTTTTGAAGATAAATAACTTTTGATGTCCCTTGATGAGAACTATAAGAAGGCTGAAGCTTAAAACAGTGCAGTTGCATTGTCAACAAATGAATTATAGCTTACTCAGATGTAAGTGGATGAGAAGTGTCCCTCACAGTCGGCCTAAGGTCATTTACAATCTGAGTCACCAAACAGGAAACAAGTAAACAAGTCTCCCTTTAAATCCCAATACCATTTGATACAGCAACATTTCATTGAAGCTGCAGTCCATGTTCTGCCACCAGCAGCTGGCTTCAGTTGAGCATTCTGTTGCTAGTAGCAACACCATCAGGTACAGTTCCTTAGCAGCGACTGCTTAACTACATCCTGCCTTTTGTCGGATCTGTGTCCAATAGAGAGGTGCTTTATCCTATAGGTTTCTCTACTTTATTTTATAACATTTTTTATTTTTTTATTAAATAATGGCATTGTATAGTATGTTTTACATTTAGTTAAAATAAGTCATAGTTAAGAATGTCAAACATCATACAAATATCCCAGAACAGTATTCCATAAAAAGAGTAGGCCAATAAAGTATAGAATTGAACTAGAAAGTTTTAGAAGTCATGGTATCATGTGTAATAAAAAAGTAATAGTATAGTATGTAATAAAAATACATAGTATATATAGTACAAATACAAATAAAAAAAAAAAAAAAAAATCGGAAACATCTTTGAATTTGGAATAGTATCTATCTGTTACTTTTCAGTACATCATTTGTGTTTATATTATTGCTTATTGTTTGCCATGGTCCTGCAACAGATTCCTATGACAAGCAGACATGAAACATGTTAGCTGCTCCGCATGAATGCAGCAACAGTGAAGTAAGGCCAATCGGGGGATGAACAGTCTGTGGAAAAGAGGAAGGGTGTGTGCTCATTTATTGTGCTGGAACTGAATATCTGTGTCTTGACAGTGCACAAATCCTATTAATAATTCACTATTTTTTCCTCGATTCCACATCGTTAACGTCAGTATATTCCAGATGATATACCTCTACGTCTCACCCTGAAACGAGTACATACATGTTTTATTTTTTTGATGAAGCACACATATAACAACCTGCTGGTGTTTGCCGGTTCATGTCAGGATGAATTTGCTAGGTGTTTCATATTTCACAAAGACATTCTCCAGCAGTATTAGTTAACTGCTCTCTGCTCAGCTGGACCGACAGGCAGTGTAAAATGTAATATGGATTCAGTTACCGAGGTTTCGGGTGTGCCTGTAAAAACATAATACTCTGAGAAAATGTGTCTGCAAATGTATGTGTTATGTGTTTACACATGTTGTAAATGAGATTAGGGTCTATGACAGCTAGAGAAGGGTGGGATCAGTCGAGAGCTATTCCTTAACGCTTTTAAATGTATTCGCTTGTTTGATAAGCTGAAAGATGTTTTTATGATTTAAAAAACGTAACCATGTCATTTTGAGAGAAGATTAGGAATCATTTCAGACCCTCCCAGGCCACACAGAGAGCTGCTGTTCAGAAAGGTGGATACAAATCTGTACAAATGTTTATCCAACAGTAAAAATAAACAGTTGGGGTAAACAATAATCCTTAAAATATTTCTATATTGGTCTCATCTCTTGGGGCAGTATTTTAAAACATATTAGGATATGCCTCATGCTGGGTGATTTAGGGGTGAAGCTTGGCTTTCTGCAGAGAAATAACGAATGTAAGACAGGACTTTCGTTTATACATTTTACACACGACATCTATTGCCCGTCTGTCCGTCCTGGGAGAGGGACCCCTCCTCTGTTGCTCTCCCTGAGGTTTCTCCCATGTTCCCTTTAAACTGTGGGTTTTCTCCGGAAGTTTTTCCTTGTACGATGTGAGGGTCTAAGGACAGAGGGTGTCGTATTGCCATACTGATATTCTGTACAAACTGTGAAGTCCACTGAGACAAATGTAACATTTGTGATATGGGCTATAAATAAACATTGATTGATTTCGTTTGTTGCAGATGCTTGGGAATTAAAATATTTTTCGGAAAAGTTAAATCCACCAAGAATACTGTTTTAAACTCTAAGACACTTGCACAATATATAGTAAACAAAAAAGTCAAGATTAGAGGATAATGGACTATTTAAAGCTTTTGTTTCTCCATTTAGGTTCTAATTTATGCTAAAACTAGTCTGTGTAAACACGTTTACCTCAGGCCGGTCAAAGAAAGTGCTCCCTCATTGAATTAGTCTGCACTAAACCTCTTTGAGGCAAATCTCCATCCTAGCTCAGTATGGTTTTAATCATGCCTTTGATTTCCCCTAAAAAACACAACATTTCACTGTCACAAAAAGACATTCATCCCACAGTGAATATATCAAATACCAGATAAACAAATACAAAATAAGGTGTGGGAAAAATAAAACTAAGTGCTGACAACATCCAAAACGGAGGTAACTCAAAATACTGTCTGTTAAAAATATGCACAATGAAAAGCTGCAACTAAAGAGTTTACTGTCTTTAAACTCTGCTCACAAAAGAAACACCCTAATAACATAATGCCTGTCTGTAAGCAGGGGGTTAAGAAACTGCGTAAAGTACACATGTGCACAGACAGCTACCCTACTTTGAGAGGACCACTTTACAGTATGAGATCAGAGAGAAAGAAGAGGAGCAAGAGAGAGCAGGGGAGACAGAGAAGTGAGTTACATGACAGTCTGTTGGACAAACTGAGCAGACCATAGTTTTTGTTGGATCCGTATAACCTTTATATTTAAAAAGGCTGGAAGAGAATAAAACTGATTAACAAGAGATTCCTCAAATCACCAGATCTTCCTGCCTTGTGTTATTGAGGCATCATGACACAGCAGGTCAGTGGCTCACCGCTCCTCAAGCCTTTTTTTCTGAGGACGCCTGTGAGAGTAGTCAACCCTCTGCGACAGAGACGACACACACTCCCTGCCAGCGAGTTCAGGAACCTCACGCCGCGGGACGCTATCAGTGTGTTTGAGATCGAGAGAGAAGGTATGTCAAGTTTCTGCTCACCATAAAACTAACCTGATATGCGTTTTAACACAATGTATCACCAGCTAAGAACTTGACTCTTGTTCTTGTGTAGAGGTGATATACTGTATTTTCTGTTATTGGGGAAGATATCAATGTTACATATCTTTTGAGTGTTCAATTTCGTCTTAATGCCAGCATTTGTCTCGGTGTCTGGAGAGTGTCCACTTACCCTGGATGAGGTGCTTAACTTTGTGGGCCAGTGCCCTGAGCTGTCGCTGGGCTGGTTTGAGGAGGGACAGCTGGTAGCTTTCATCATCGGCACTGGCTGGGATAAGGAGAGGCTTTCACAGGTATGAAAATGTGTACAAAATAAAATGTGCCAAACCTTGTTTCACCATGAAGAAAAATGATATTGATAAACTTTCTCTGATGCATGTGACTATGTAATCCCCTTTCTCCAGGAGGCAATGACTCGGCATGTTCCAGACACCCCCACTGTGCACATCCATGTGTTGTCAGTGCACCGTCACTGTCGCCAGCAAGGCAAGGGCTCCATCCTCCTCTGGCGCTACTTGCAGTACCTGAGCTGTATGCCGGGCCTCTGCCGGGCGCTGCTGATCTGTGAAGACTTCCTGGTGCCCTTCTACGTAAAGGCCGGCTTCAAGGAGAAAGGAACATCAGCCATCTCCATATGCAACATGCAATTCCAAGAGATGGAGTTCACACTTGGTGGGCAGGCGTTCGCACGGCGGAACAGTGGCTCCTACACCCTCCTACATGGACTCCGGTCAGCCTGTGTGCAGCAGACAGGGTCCAATGTTGGTAACAAGGTCTAAATGGACCTCCTCATGTCAGTACCCCAGTATCCACTGAGTGAGGACTGTGTGACGACAAAGGGGACCAGAGAGGATGAATGCAAAAAGAGTAACTAATCTGTGTTCTCATTATCCTCTAAATGAGCATCTTGTCTTTGCCTTTTACAGCATTTATTGTTATTTGTCAAATCCTCCAGAACTCACTGTTTGTAATGTAATAGAGTAAATTATGGGTGAATTTTGAGCATTACATCTGGGGTAGTGAGTGATGCCATTACTGTTTTTGCAAACTTTATAAAGCAAAGGATGAGATCAATTCAAAGTGTCTTTACTGTGAAAATGTATTCCATATTGCTAAAATGCTTCTATTGTCATTTGAGTATTTGTAGCAGATATTTTTTGTTTCTTTCTTACACAATTTGAATAAACTGTAAAATCTTCGACAGCCATTTTTTGATAAATAAGATAAAATCAAAGACCACTGTAGGTTGTCGATCTTTTTTACTGTTGTTTTCAGTTACATGTGATTAGACAGGTAGCTAAAACACTACCGGGTTAAAACATCACTTCGTGAAAAGCAATACAAACAAATAAAAGAAAACATTTGAGTGCTCAGCATAACGTAACAAAAATATGGCAGTAGTTGGTACATTTTTCAACAAGGCACCAACGGTATCGATATTTGATTTATTTGTCCCTGCTTTTGTTTGAGGTTGCCTGAATAATAAAATCAATGTCTGTACCAGCGCTGGCTTCTCTAATTCCTGCCTCCCGTGTAAAAGGCAGCTGGGAACTTTGATGAGGTTCAGAAGTGCCATACCTTTGTTTCACTGGACAATGAAGGAGTGACAATGAACAGGGAGGTGATAAAAGGAAGTGTTTAGGATGAGGGGCATAGGTTTTCATACTGACAGAGTAAAAAAAACAAACACAAAGTACATTGTCATTTTTCACAACGAGGGGGACATTCCCACAGTCACACAGGGGCAGAGTGGAAACACAGACTTGCTGATATCATCTGTGAGTCCTCCTCTTTTGACCTGATGCCTTCCTGTTTCGCTCACACTGTCCACACTTCAGTGGAGGTGAGCGTTGAGGTCGTACTTCTCACAGAATTTGTCCGTGAAGGGGATGCAGGTGAGCAACTCGCACCATTCACACTTGATTGGGTAGACGTAGAATAGCACCACGAGGCCCGAGAAGAGCCCGACAAACACCACCAGGAAGACGATGATCTGACAGCGTTTGCGATACATGTCCAGGCGGCCGAAGCTGATGTAGGGTAAGAAAGCGAAGGACAGGAAGAAGCCGGAGATGAAGCCACAAATGTGGGCGAAGTTGTCGATCCAAGGCAACAGCCCAAAGGCAAAGAGGAAGAGCACCACACACAGCAGCTTGGTGAAGGCCCTCCAGGGCTGGGCGAGGATCTGCCAGCTCTGAAACAGCTCCACAAACAGACAGGCCAGGATCCCAAACTGAGAGCCGGCTGGGCCCACCTGACAAAAAGACAGCAGAGAGAGAGGCATAAGCGAACATAACCATGAGCACAAACATTCACCACGTTATTTAAAAGGTCCCCTATTATACTGTTTTTCATCAATATATTATGTCTTTGAAGTGTTTGGCTCTAAATACCAAACAGATCTTTGTAGCATCCCATAATCCCCTCTGTTTCAGCCCTGTTTCCAACGTGCTGATTCTCTGTCTGTTACTTTAGATGAAAATAAGGAGCCACTCCCCTCTGAGAGATATTTGGTTAAAAATAACACAATGGTGCTCTAGGAGGAGATTCAGGTGATAAGGTGGGCGGGTGTTACCTTGGTAGTGATTGGCTAATGGTTACACAAGCCAAAAAAACATTATGACATCACAAAGCGGCCAACATCTGATCGGCTCATTTTCAGACAGGTTTTTATATAAATGGATCAGGACAAAAACTTTTAGAATCTCCTAATGCAGAGGGGACACATATTTGGGTATAAAATAAGAGGATTTTGCATAATAGGTGACCTTTAAAAGTTCCTTGCATTATATGATGTTCTTAATAAACTTAATGAGCTCCAAAACAGGAACCCTGATAATATGGCTCTTAAATGCACTGATGTCTCGTGAGTGTGATACTGGTGATTACCTCCGCTCTGTAGGGCAAGAATATGGCTGAAGCTAAGTTGCCAGTGATGCCACTGAGAATGTAAATGATTGAGATGCGCAGCCAGCCTGCCAGCTTCTCCAGGTCCCTCAGGATGGTCATCTGGAAAGCAACCGACACCAAGCAGTGAAGGATCCTAGGGAGGAAGGAGAAAAGGTTATTATGTGCATATGTGTTGTAGTTCCAGTAATCCAAAATTCGATTTACAGATAGCAAATAAACTTGACTCTGACAAGATACGTCTCAGGATAGTTTGTTTGACTCTTTACTTCAACAAAAAGGTATGAAATACAAACACATATTTTCTCAGGTCAAAAACTATGTTGCTCTGTGCTTCTTTCTCCTTCTCACACACACACACACACACACACACACACACACACACACACACACACACACACACACACACACACACACACACACACACACACACACACACACACACACACACACACACACACACACACACAATCACCAGCAGCTGTCGTCGGCTATAACGTCTCGTAATCACAAACCGCTGCGGTCGTCTATGCCATCGATTTCACACGGCTGGTTCAAATAAATGATATGATAGTACTAACAACAAAGGATTATAATATTCAAATATATCAAACTATACATTTTAACATTTGGCTCCTACATGTGTCATATATGTTATATGTAATATGTTATATGTGTAGCGGGACGTGTGTGTATGTCAGTAAGAAAAGCTGTGCGTGTTAGGAAGATAAGAAAAAAACCCTCCGCAGACCAATGACTTTGCACATCTACAAACCGGTCTCCATCTCATTGAAGCTTAATGACTTTGTGAGATTAGGGCACTTTGTTTAATTGCCCGGGAGACGGATAAGAGACGGGATGAAGATGAAGCACCGCTCTTCTAAAGGGAGGTCAGCTCTCTGTGCTGTCAGGTCTGAACTACAGAGAGTGTTGCAGCCAGTCTTAAATATCCACTGCATTTATACAATGAATGCACTATTAATGTGCACATATCACTAGGGATGATAGGACTCGATTTAAAATTGGATTTCCCATATTATATTGCATTTATATTCAACATATGATTAACAACCAATAACCTCACTTTAGCTACTCTTGCCTTTTCTCCTGATTGTTTTTTTTCTTTTAGATATTTAATATGTCTCTTTATCTCTCCATACATTTGTTTTGAGGTAAGTATGAATGCACCAAGAGCTACAGACAGCTAGAGTCAATTTCCTTGTATGTGCCAAATATATTTTGCTCATAAACATGATGCTGATTTTGATCTTTTAATCATCCTTTCCTTACCGCTGGGTGTAAACACAAACTGATTTAGTATACCGTGCTGAGACAAGCTGGCTTTCAGCTCTTTATAAATCATGTTTTGACCGATTTATCGGCTGAAAGGCCGATTTTATCTGCTAAATTATGTTTCTGGTTAGCCGGATTTGCTTTGATTTGTACTACTGTGTAGAAAGTCATTTTCTTATTCAAGATTTTTCTTTTATATACTACTCGTGTTTGAAGATATAATCTCTAGGAATACTACATTTCATATGAAAAACATCCTTTCCTTTCCTCTTTGTTGGTTTCTTTTGCCAGGTACATTTTATATTAAGAAAAATCACTTTGCAGTATCTTGACAGACTTACCCAGCATGCAGGAAAAGTGAGAGCCAGAGCCTGTAAAACTGATCTGGGATCTCGGGGTTGAGGAAAGGCAACAGTCCACACACATCGTCCATGCAGTGCACCTGAAAATGGACGTAACACACAAATGATTAATGTGATAATCAAAGATCAAATATGACGTGCACATTGAAGCAGACAACACATCTTCTACACAGAAATGTTTGGTGAGTTCACACTTAATGTGTTTTGGTATTCAGGAAACAATATAGTCCAACAAAGGACGTTTTGGCTTTGAACAGCTCCTTTTCTCCCGATAATAACATCTAATTAAGATGGTTGCTTACTTGAGAGCAGAGAGTAGCCTCCTCATGAAAGTAGCCGTTCATAAAGTCACAATATTCCCGGGATGTTATTTCACACCTTGAGAAAAACAAGAAGCATTTCTAAATGAATAACCTATCATACATCCTGTTTCTCTACTCGTCCAGGATACATATTAGTAACAGGTCCATCGGCTCCCCTCACCTCCCTTTGGTTCCAATGCAGCAGGGTCGGCCTGTGATGGTACAGTCTATATGAGGCAGGTTGGTGTGGTTCCCTGTGTTGTACCTGGTACAAATCTGAAAGCAGTAGTTTCGTTAGTTTTTTTTATCTTAATCAGAGCCGAAATCTGTATACTTCCTGGATTCACCAAAGAGAGCAATATGTACTCTGGACAGAAAACGTTGCTTAATCCCCGACACACGTTTGAGTTAAAGCTGTAAGTGTGTTTTATTGAATAGATAATACAGCATGTTTCCAGATGCCCTGGGTCTTGTTTCTTACTATTTAAGGGATTCTTTGCATGCTACAGTATGTGTGAATGTCTGTCCTGTTTTCTATGACACCAATGTTGGAAATACATGTTTACACCATTCATTCTTTGGATAAAGTATTCTTTATTAAAAAAAAATCAATCAAACATTGAGAAATCAATCTTTTCAAATATTGAATTTATTATCGAGGCCGGATCACATGTAGCTGATGTTATTAAACTTTCCAAAGGGTCTGTCATTTCTTTATGTCTAAATGCCAGACACAATGTCACTGAACATACCGGCCATTTGCTGATGTCATCAGGCCATTCATGAGGTGTTACTGAGGCAGGCTCTAGACATATCCTTTAATGAGACAAACAATATGCATACATTATGTATTTTTACCAAACCGTATCCGTTAATGAGAGAAATGAAATAAGTGTATTTACCTGGGATCCTGATGGCATACAGAGCCATACTGTCTGTCTTTACCGTCTAACTGGGGTGTGCTGAAATGACTCGGCCACTTTACCCACACAGCTAGAGTACTCTAAATATAAAACAACAAATGAAAGCGTTAGAGGCTAACATCTTCGATTTACAGTTAAACTATAAAGGTAGAAGAACACAAACAAGAAGAGGGATGGTTTACAGACCGAGCATTCCTCCGCTGAGGTTTGGACGCAGCCGGAGCGATCGTTACGTACACAGCAGGCAGAGTTGCGTTCGATAGCTCTTTTATCTCTGATAAGATCATGCACCTGTTTGTCCTGCCGCATGCATGGAGAGAATTTGGCGCCCAAGTGGATCAGAGCTTCCTAAGAATAAAAGACAATAGGACAAACATCTTAAATGTAGTATTGATGTCCCTTTAATGCTTGCATTATTGATCTTTTTAGAGAAGAGTGCTCACCGAACCCGGCCCGATCCAAAAGTTCTCCTGCTGTACATACTTGACATTTTCATAAACACCTTTGTTTCTTAAAACCTAAACCAGAAGACATCCAAATCACCAAGAGCACAATACATATGAAAGGATTTAAAAAGTGTATTAACAGATCATCAGAACAGAGCCGGTAAATGAGCCGTTACTCACAGAATCAACTGTCTCGTGCTGGGAAAAGCCCACTGGTGCAATCCCATAGATGCATACAGCCAGGATAGTGATGAGCAAATGGACAACAGTGATCCAGTATGTAAAAAAAGGCCTAGAGGAAATAAAAAAGTATATATTAAAAAAAAAAGAGAGTAGCAGCGCTCATCATCTATCACTGTCGTCCACTGAGGGGAGCAGAGGGAGGGCGCTCATTAGTCAGATCTGTGAAGAGGAGCAGTACCTGTGATCATCCATGTCCTCGATCTGCCTCTTGACGTAGCTGTCAATGCGCTTGCGGTAGGTCCGGTTTGTGAGCTTTCCCACCATGCCCAGTCCATAAGGCCTTTTTTCTCGGGCAAAAAGCTTCTTGACAGGTAATACGATGCGCTGGCCTCGCCGCTGTCCGGTAACGCTCACCACCTCCTGACGAAGGGGCACCTTTGGGGGCCCTGGGGTTCCTTCTTTGGCTTTTCGCCACCCCCGTTCTAAAGGTCTGAAAGGGTTGACACAGGAAAAGACACTCCATTATTCTGAAAGGCTTCACAAGCTTCATCCCAGCAAAAGACCACTCATTATATTCCCAACACTTGGTTTCTATATTCCTAATTCAATCACAAAACATGGTCCTCTTAAACATCATTTACGGCTCAGCTTTGTGAGTTTGAATGAAAGCTGTTTTTTCTACTGACATGGACCATGTTAATAAATATTTTTAACCGCTGGTATTAGCAGCGCCTAGTACAGCCACGTACAGCATGAGATGACTCCTCTCCAGCTCCGTCTTATCCAGGGCGCTGCCTGTCAGCTCCGTCTCATCCATCTGGCTGCAGGGCTCGTCCTCTTTCATGGCCGCCTCAGACGGCGACTCAAACACCTCGTCTGCGTACGTGGACAGCTCCTCCTGCATCAGAGTGTCCTAGAACGAAAATTGTACAAAGACAAAAGTGAGCAGGTTGCAACAAAGTGTACTCCCATGTTTTTATCATAAGAATGAATATTAAATGATAAATAAACATTTTTACACAATAATGGCATCCAAAGATGTCTTACTCTGGCAAAGAAGGATGTGTCCAGTTCATCAGGAAAATCAAGCATGTCCTCCTCCATGTAGCTGGCGGGGGTGAAGCTGCGTCTTTGAGCCCGTCTTAGAGTGAGAGTGCTTTCCCGTATTGAGCGCCCCTGAGAAACACACACAAAAACACATGCAAATATATATGCATTAAAATCCGTTATCTTACCTGTGTAATGTAATTCTGCACAAATAAAGTCCAATTATTTCCAGAATGTGTTATAGTACAGGTATTTTCTTGTTTTTAATTGAAAATATGTAATTTTGGAAGACTGGTACACACATAGAATTATTTCACTTGATTCGATCTCATAGCAAATCTATCAAGCAGTCACAGGTCTTTAGTGAGATGCAGCTTCCTCTGGCCCTCGAATTTGGTGGATTAAAAAACATCCACGAGGAGAACAGGTTGTTTGAATTGTGGAAGAAATACGCTCAGAATGGTAAACATGGTGTCATTTGAGCTTGTTTGGGCTGTCCATATTATTTGTGCATGACACGATGAGATGAAAAATTAATCATCTGTATTAAATCTTATCGCTCTCCCTCACCTTGACCAGCGCTGCGGCGGCCCTGAAGCTCATCTTTGCCACAGACTCCCTCTTACGTCGACGAGGCAGTCGGTTCAGACCTGAGCGGGAGCTGGTGAAGGAACAAAGAGAGGCAGCTCCAGGGGTGATGGGGGTCTGAGGCACGCTGTAGCCATCCACCTCCTCCACCATACGGAAAGCTCGCCCTCGCGCCAATGGGTCCACAATCTGGAGAATGGGTACGAGATATGGTAGTTAAAAAGAGCCCAACAATTAAAATAATCAAGAGACAGTCATTTTTACCTCAGACATTCAACACATACTGTAGATAAGATCTAACTTAGAACCAGGCTCAAAGCAATGGGAGTATATACAATGCACCTGTGTGTCAAGTTGATGTCCACATTTATTATATTAAAAAAAAAGCCTCCAATGTTTTTTAATATTCAGATTAAAGTACATGTTTGTCCACCATAAGCATGATGTATTTTCAGAAAACAAGCATTAGGCAAAGCAGCTCACGTATTCCCTTACCTTTTGCATGCCATATTGTGAGGAGGGGACGTAGAGCGGAGGCGGGGTCTCCGTGCTGGTAAGGGAGATGTTGTCCTGGCTGGGCAGGTCCATCTCTCGGATCACCTGTGGCTTCAGCCTTCCATAGCGCATGCTGCAGTGGCGAAGGCTTTTCCTCTGCCATTTCTGTGTGGCATCACCGTCCTTACTGACCCCAAACCAGTCCGCTGTTCCCCTAGCACCACAAACACTGCCCTTTCAGCTTTGGGTCACCAAACCAACACATGTGCTTCAATTCTCACAGAGATTCAAAATGCAATTTGCAATGGTGAAACTTGAGATAAACAGCCCTGTATCTGCAATGTATCTGAAAATGTGTGGGACTGATAAGACTGCAGATCCCAGGATGTAGGCAAGTGAAAGGCAGAGGACAGGGAACAAGCCCGGCATGTTTGTGTCCAGGCACACCATAAAGACAGGTAGCAAGAAACAACAGAGGTATTAACTGGAGTCTGATGCGGCAAATGCAAAAAATAACGATTCAGATGTTCCCAATCCTAATTGACACAAACAAACAGATATCTCAATTAAGAGAGAACAGAGGATTTCTCTGAGGTTTAAATGTGTTCTTTCTCGAATATCATTGCACCAAACCTTGAGGAATATACATGCAATCAGGTTGTTGAAGTGGAAGCCCTAATCAGTAGCAGAAAAAACAATGTTACTGCACCCCGAGGGCAGGAAGTGGAAACATTCTTCAAAGGAAAGTTCATGAAAGCTAGCTATTTCTACTAATTACCAGATGCAGAGTAAACCCTCTGTAAAGTTTGGGTCAAATCTATTTCTCACTAGTTCAGCTTTCTCTCTCTCTCTCCGTGAATACGTTTTACTTGCCGTTTTGGTCCCCAAATATGTCAGTGTCAAGATTGTACAGCTAATATTCTGGCATATGTGTTGCTTTCTTTGCAGCAGTGGATATGCCATCACTAACCTTGGTTTCTAAGAGCATGTTTGAACATTGTCACGTTCCAGACTAATCTAATCAGTGTCCACGATAAAAGCCTTTAGACCTGGCATGTCAGCCTTAAAATGCAGGCTCACTGAAGGCCAGCACTCGGATGCAAAAACTTCCTGAGGTATTAGCTATTTGAATAAGGGGAATTTGTTTTGGTTTTGGGTCATTTAGGTCTTATGACTCACATCGGCAACAGCTTCAGTCAAAAGATAAATGTGTGTGAATGGTGTGATGTGTTACAATTCAGTAATGAAGTAAAAACAATTCTACATTTTAAGCAAATTGGCAATATCATGCGAATGGTCAATGTGAAGTAATCACACACAAAGTATACCCACTTATTTTCTTACAGTAAATCAGTGTACAACACACACACACCTGAGCCCTGACCCTAACACCTGCGGTTTGTGAGGGACTTCCTGCCGTACCTGAGCAGGGTTCTGGAGAGCGAGTGGTGTTTCCTGACGCAGCGGCGAGCAGCTCGCTGCCCCTTAATGGGAACCGTGTTAATCCGCTCAAAGTGCACCCTTCTGCTGCTGTGATCAGGCAGACCGGGACCGGAAGGTGGCAGAAAGGGACAGGAAGAAGGAAGAAGAGAAGATAACAAGAGGCAGTGAGAAGGAAACGTGCAGCTGGACAGTGCTGTAGCCATCATGCAGAGAGAGCAAAGCAGACTGTTAGGTTAGGACTTGGGTTTCATTGAGATGAAAAACATTAGAAGGGTTATTACCAGGCAGATAGGATCAGTCATGCAAATTAGAAACAAAGACAAGTTAAGCAGAAACACTGTTTCATGGAAATTGTTGTTTTTCGCCAAGGATGCTCTTATCTTCCGTTTAAATCATTCATTTATCACTTATTTTACACATTGCAGCATTTCATTCAATAATTTGCAAGCTCTTTATATTCAAATCTTTAGGCATGCTATAACCCACTTATATAGAGACGTTAGTATATATCCAGTGTATTGCTAGCAGCGTTTACCTCTTAATGGTCTGAGTGATGGATGACTGGCGTTGTAAGACGGGCCGCCGGGTGTCAAAGAAGTCTCGGGGGGGGGACTGGAGGTGAGAGGTCTCCACTGGCATGCTGATACTGCGCAGGAACCCCTGCCTCTTCACCGGCTACACAGCAAAGGACCCACAGGGACAAGTGTGAAAACAGGTCATGACAAAAATGACAAAAAGTAGAGAATGGGATTCAGCGAGAAAGAACACCTGTACAAAGGTGGGAGGCTCGTCGAGAGACATCTGAGCCGTGGGAATGTCCAGTCGGAGCCAGGGAGGTTTCTTCCTCTGCAGGCTGCTGGTGCTCTCCCGCCGTGCTTCAGCCATGTTCTCTGTCCCACCCCAGGCCTGCCAGCTACACACAGAGAAGGAGAACATGCCGTTATTATGTGTTTGAAGAATCACATTCAATCTTAAGGAACATTAGTAACAACACACATTCACATTTAAGGATAAAGTCTGCGGTTGCAAACATGATGGCCACAAGGATTTTGTGCTGCATAATTGTTTCACAAGAGGGTGCTAAGGCCCCTTATTTGATGCAAGCATGGGCGTTCACATATTTCCGTTCATTAGATAGTAAAGGGGAAACCACAGGGAGCAGCCTACAGCTTTTTACCCCTTTTCCAAAATAATTCCCAGAGCCGTTGAAAAAAAACAGCAAAACATGTGCTGGAGAGTAGGGAAGTTGCATTCTTAAAAATAATCCTTTAATTCTAGTTCAAATCAAATGTAATCCCCCAATGTGGTCCTTTTGTGCATCCATCAAACCTATCAGAGACTAATGACTATGTTTGCATTCCCACAACTAAGCCGGTGAAGGTTACACAGTGAAACTCAACATCAGCCTGCCCGTAGCTGCAGCCTCGTTATCACCAGGCCCGTCCCACCATCTAACCTCACTTCTCTAGGCCTGGTGGTTTATTTCCTGTCATTTGCTTTACTCACTACATTCCCACGGAAAACTGCTCCTTTTAGTCCTTAACAGTGCAAAGGCATCATTTGCAAGTTGTCCAGCAGTATCACACAAACATATGTTTATGCAAAGTTATGTGTTCATTATTGATTCAAGCAATCTTTCAATCTGCGGACATGAGGAATGTACAAATGAGTGACCGCCTTTCTGCACAAGTGTGTAAACGTACGAAAGAGGGCGTCTCCTCAGCTATGGAGCTGTTACAAAACCAAATGAATTTATAGAATCCCTTTTGCGTCCTTCAATTATTTTAGTTTCACAAGATGCAATTGTCAACAAATGACTTTGCATCAGGTCTCGTCCCCACTTCTCCTGTTACAGATTTGCAACCAGCAAAAAAGTCCATGGCTCCAAGTGACCACATCTGCTTCCCATTGCCATTTTAACGCACCACAGGCTTCTGTTTTAGTCCAAGTGATGATGGGAAGAGTTGTGAGTGGAACTTGAAACGGAAGGAAAACCTCAGGCTGAGGGGCAACAGGGGTCATCAGCAATGTGTTAATATTTAAACGCAGTCTAACGATTGCTGACAGATATTTCTCCATCAATCAATTCCCAGAAGGACCCTACAGTATATCATTTGTGGACAATTCCAACACAATAAAGGTAATGCTACGAGAGGCAGAAAACTAGAGACAGCAGTGTGCATTGTAGGTTGTTTTAGTAGGGTTTTATCTGACCTCCAGTGACATTGTCTGGACTGTTACACAATATTAGCAAGGCAGACACCAGATCATATCCATCCATGGCAGATTCAGAAAACCAGAGAAAGTGCCAGTAAACAGACTGCAGAGCGACATGTGACACATTCTGCTCTCCTTTTTTACCAAGGAAAGCCTGCAGAGCCTTCTGCCTGTAAATGCACCAAAAGGAGTCATTACATACTTCCTCTATCTTATAGACAGGCTGCTAACATTATGTCAAATGCAAACCCAGTTTACGCACAACAGCCCTCTCTCTTACCCCAGGCTAGAACACCCGACATTTAATTACTTTCACCATAAGCAACAGCAGAGCTCCTGATATAGAGCAGATCAGTGAAGGGAGCAGGCATCAGCTTCAGGGTTGTAGATTGGAACAGACTAAAAGCAGACAGCGAGGGAACCTAATTTCCCTCCATGCTAAACATTGTTTGATTGCATAAGCCCTGGCTCCTGGTGCTTTAACCGAGTTTGCCCTGACTGCTGTTTTGATGCTGCTTTGCCTCTCGAGAATGAAAGAAGAGGGACGGACGGAAGATAACTGAAAACCTCTCATTGTTCCTGCTCTGCTTTCGGCTTTGTTCTAGCTTCGAGCGGTCTCCCACTCGTTGCATGAATGTGCTCTCTATATGAGTGATTGCCATTTACAGGCAATTACAGCATCTGAGTTTATTCTTTCCTGCTGTCTTTATGCTAACTAGATCAAACCCACACAGGCTTTTTTCATTTTCAAAGTATGCAAATTAAGCTCTAAATGACAGTAAGTACTAAACAAATTCTGACCATGCCAAATAAACTTCAACACAGCACATCTAATGCAGCCATGCAGCTATTGTTGTGGATTTCCATTAGCCCACTGATCAGTGGGTTTTAAGAGCTTTGGTCACAGCTTCAACGTTCGACTGAAAGCCAAGTGGCATGGAAGTCTGTCTGCCTATTTTTCTCTCGTCATCCTCCAAAGTCAACATGGCAGCCAAACTGGCACGGGCCCGCGACTCGTGTCTCAGGAGCAGTTAAGCTGGAACAGTTGGGCATTGCTCAGACGCAAGCTACGACTCATTTCTCACTGTGAGGGAGCTTTCGAAATGTCATACATCCCATTGAGTGATAATTAGAAATCAGTGAAGAGAGAGGTAGGACTCGAGGCTGGTCCCTGCATGATAAGAGGGGGTCTTCATCGGCAGAAAATCCTTCAGAAGGAGAGATATCCTTGGGGGAAGGAGAGCTGATTGAAGTTTGTGTTTGGCAATTATCCAAGCAGGAGGATTAGCCCTCCCTTGACAGCATTTTATCTGTTCATGGTCAAGTTTGACGGTTAAAGACAATCATTGTAAGGTAACGGCTTACTGAGAGAAGACTACACTATTGAATTCATTCAACCTGCTTAGTGAAAGCACCACCATGTCTTATCTTATTCTCAAGGTGTTTGGCTTTTTTCTGTCGTATGGCAACAATTTCAAGCATGTAATAGTTCCCTACAGTGTTTACATTCCCAGCACAGATGATGATTTAATCTAGTTTCTTAAAGATATTTGTTTTTACTTCACATTTCACATCTAAAGAGGGAAAACGCCCACACCCATAACTTTGCACTGAGCCTTGCAAGATTGGCTTCCTGCCGTCGTTTGCTCCTTGTGAGAAACGAACACTTCCTACTCAATAATGAGACCCATTTTTTTTAAATTCTAGGGCTGACATTGCTTCTCCAGGCCACTTCTTTTTCTCCATTAGGCATGACAAAACAGAGGACAAAGCTGACATCTCTCCAGGTGCAGGGATGTCCAGCAGGCCATAATGACGGGGGCTGACAGGTATACCCAGCACTCTCTCTGTCTCTCTCTGTCTCTCTCCGTCTCTCTCGGGGGAACTGTGCTCTATTGTAATACCTTCTGCATACAAAGTCAAGGCCACTGACGTTTGCCATGCCTTCATTTAATATAATCACTTAGTAATGTTATCCAGTCATGCAGAGAAAGGCACTGGTTTATGAACAGCTGCTACAGGTGAGGCTTAAAGTCAAACAGAAGACTGGCTGGCTCAGTTGATGGAGCTTTTAAGTGCCACCTTTAACACATTCAAGCCAAAGTAAAAAACATGCTTAGTGAGGCCCGTGTTAATGCTTCATTTTGTGCTTGTTCATCGTGCACAACATAGTTTTCTCTTACCGCTCTTGCACTCCAAATATGTGCAGAGGCTTGCAAGACAGCATTGCCCTCCTGTTTCATATTCATCATAAATAAAATAGTAATCTGACCGTGGCCTCCTTTAAAAATTGGATCAGTCATCGTTTCTGTGGATGCTTTATTTAAAGTCTTCTGTCCCTATACACTATTTTACAGATATGAAAGAAATGAGACCTTTTTTAAATAAACGTGTATTATTTTTAAAAGTGTGCACGACAACCCTATCAAGTCTTTTAGAAAAAATAGTATCAAACAAAAATGTCCTTCTGAGACATCTTTGTAATCTTTTCTATCCAGGGCCATTTCCAATCTTAAAGCATGCCATAGCCACATTCCTAAAGGTCTCTAGCTGAGAATGAACTGAGCTCAAATGGCTAAGAAGGAAACCACATGAAGCCTAACCGTTATGGACAGGAGCTGGCTGGTTTCCGGGTACTCCGTGTACTTTCACTGCTTTGAGCTATACTCTACGGGAGGCATGCTATAGCTGCAGCCACATTGAGGCTGGCTGTCTGAGAGAGTTGTGTCATTGAGGCGGACAAAGCCTCAGGTGGCTGCCTTGCAGGACCCTGTTTGCTCACAACATGGATTATGAAGCCAATGTGGATAGTAAAAAAGGAGGAATTGTTGCCTGTACGGGCAGGCGCCATGATGGATGACCTCATCTATCTGGGTAGTGATGAGGCCGGATACCTAATTCTTGAGAGCTGCAGGGCTTCCTTTCACTCATTCATCCTCTTTCTATTCCTGTGTAACGAACCTGCTTCTGCATCTGAAACAGGTTGACTTTTGCCCACTGAGGCTCAATTTATAAATTCAGTGTTACCTAAATATTAAGGTAAAATGTTTTTTAATATGTTGCTCCAATTTTCTGTTATGTAAGCTGAGCGCTGACAGTTTATCAGATTACTGTCTTACTCACAACCTAATGGAACAAACAGGTTACGTTTTCCCCATTCTCCAATAGTTAGTCATTCACTATAGATGCTCCTATCCATTGTGTATGCGCTACTTCAGGCTGGAGGCCATATTTGACACTGCAAACAATGAAGGGAAACTATGCTATTGAGACAGTCACTCTCCCTGTTATTCTCTCACTAACAAAACTTTAAAATATAAAGCCTGAATATAAAAAGACATACCAAGCATATCAGACATTTGCTGTAAAACAAATGCCTCAAAGCTTCCTTTATGAAATCAATCTAAATATACAGTAGCTGCAGTTCCCTGACATGGGATTTCATAACTATGACCAGAACCTCATGACCATGACATAGTCGTTCTAGTGGGTGGAGGCATGTAGAAAACAATATGAAAAAGCAACAGATCTGGCAACCCCCCCAACCGATGATCCAAACATCAACCTCTATAACACTATGGTAGTTCCTACAGGCATCTGAGGCCCATCTGCACATTAATTGCAGAACTATGCTTTTGATCTTTAAATAGCACATCGTGCTTCTGACCCAGCTTGACTTGATATTTCATTTGGGTAATGAGAACAGGAACGGAGACAGCAACAGTCACAAAAATAAATGTATTACACTGTAGAGCAGACATTAATGCCAGGTGACATACCCAGTTGTGAAACTTGATTTAGATAGTGTAACATCCATGTAAAGCAGTGTTCTTTTTTTTCTTTTCTTTTTTTTCCCCTTTATTTATACAGATAAAATCCCATTGAGATCATTGATCTCTTTTCCAAGGGAGACCTGTTCAAGTAGTTCCACATGAAACATAAAAGCATCAACAGAACAACAAAAGGACATCATACAGCATCATTTACATAATTATCCACATAAACAGGTACCAATAGATTCTGATTGAGTAGCATCCAACCGAGCTTTAAAATCATTTAGTGGCACCAGATTGTTCAGTTTCCATTTAATTTGCAGACTATTCCAAGACAGAGGAGCTGCGCATCTAAAAGCTGTCTTCCCTAAGACAGTCCTAGCAGTTGGCACATTTAATAAAACCACAGCATTCGATCTCAGGCAGTAGCCACTTACAATTCTAATGTGTCTCACTTCCTTTATGGCTTCTCTGGCAACTATAAAAACTGTGTGACTTTAACATATGGCTTCCACACATATAGCACCCTAACCAAAATAAAATTGAGCCGTCTACACTGTCCAGGCTTAAAGCTTGTCTCTATTAGTATTTCAGCACATCTTACAAGGAAGAAAATACCCTGCAAAATACAGCCGCTGGCAAGAGAGTGAAGTGCAACTGAGCAGCAGTAAAGCTGCAGTCATCTGAATTGACCCTAGCGACATGTGACAGGCTGTCACACCAAACCAGCCCTTACAACATTAAAAAACACAGAGAGAGAGAGAGACAGCAGAAATATCCATCGCAGCTGACCCTGAGATCAAGTGTCACAGCTATCTGAGGGGCAGCATGTAGACAGGCGGGGCTGCTGAGACTGGCAAGGTGGGTGGATAAGGCTGGACATGGCTGACATGCCCAGCCAAGAAGGGTGGAGCAGCTCAAGCCTTTTTCCATGTTTTCCACAGGCTGTCGGCACACGGTGGGATTTTACAATGAAGACTTAACCTTTTAGCTGAGTGGTTTCAGTCGGAGTGACTTATTTGCATGGGATCCATTGCTCACTCACTGTCATAACAGTGTTTACTAAATGACAGGATCGGGTGCCAGAGATATGAATAGCTCATGAAAGTATAAATGGCCTCCTAACAGCAGGCTGTGTGCATGTGGTGTATTTTTAGAACTAGATAGCAAATGTACGTCTGGATGAAACTGCAGACCAACATGAAAAACATCCTGCTCCAGATTTCTAGACAGTGTGAAGTTCCTTTCAACAACAAAAAAACCATGAATACACTTCTCCAAGATGTGCACAGCATCAAGCTTCAAACTAGTTTTATGGAACGGGGTGCATTCATTAATCTCTGTGCAAGAAAAGACCCCCACCAGAAGCCATATCAATATCCGCCATCACAATACCTGCACCACTGCCCGTATTTCTCCACAAAGCCTTATATATTACCCGGAGAATAAAGGTCGTAGAAAATTGCACTTGGCTATTTTATCAGCACAGTAACCCATCTTTCTACGTGAACTAATATCCTGCACAGGAAATCAATATGAAGGAGAGCTGTTGAGAGTACACAGGAAGCCAGATACACTTTAATATCAGTTTGTCACAAACAACATATCAGCCACCTGAATATTATCTCTGCTTAGCACAAAGTTATTTTACTTTGTACTAAGCAGGTGAAATATTATTACAGCTTATTCAGCAATTGAATTATTTAGTTAGTCTGCACAGGAGAATGATTTGCTAGCTACAGGACCTGCTGTGCACATGTCTGGGGCCCCTCAGCTAGAGCTCCTCTGTTCTCAGGATGTTAAAAGGGCCGGTTTGAGCTCACAACAGATAATAAAGACTTGTCTTCACCTCAGCGGACAAAAGGCTCACTTAGGGGATCTGTGTCATGTCTCAGTCCAGGGCTATGTTTGTGTTTCTAATCTAAAGGAAGAAGCTGATGGAAAAAACTCCCTCGTGGTGGGCTATATATACCTCAGACGCCAAGACAACTAAAAACAGTTTTATACATAACAAGGGAGATGGTGTGAGGATACTCAACTTTAGTGAGATCAGGTAACACCCTGTTGAACCAGCCGTCCCCGCTTTGGAATAAAGCAGTTGATAAGCAGTTCTCTTTATGCTAGGAGTCCAGCTGCCAGACCGGACACCTTTTTGTTTCCTGTAGAAGCTTTACATTACTGTATCTCCAGATGTACAGAACCCTACAAGGAAGCCAGCAGCCACTGAAACCTACTGTACAACTGCACACTGAGCTAGAGAGGGTATGTGTCTGACAAACACAGACAGTTAATACAATGTAACAAGACTGTGACACTGCAGAGGACCTGACCCCAGCTCAGAGGCTAACATGTTTCAGTTTCCAAATAAAAACATGGCTCTGCAACAAACCCACATGTCCAATATAGACAACTGAATTGTATTTTGCACAAAGGGTTGACAAACAATTAGATTAAGCTAAACTACTGTTTGCTTTTACACTCACAATTAATCATATTGAAATGAATGATTAAATGTAATTCTAAATGACTGATTTATATATCTGAATACCTTTTCAGAAGCAAGGATATGCTTTCATTTCAATATTACATTTTTGAATTAGAGAAGGGCTGTCAACCTGACAGAAATGTAAATGTCAAAGATCACTTTTTGCACTACATGCCATAATCAGGAGATCAATAATATGAGCATCAGACTTTCTGACAAGGTTATAGAGTATTTCTCACCCTTCATGTGATTTGGTTTGACGCAACATCCTGGATTTATGGCTTACTAAGGGAAGACGCTTAAGACAACAAAGGGAAGTAGGCCATCTCTTTTGCAGAGCCGAGTCCTCCCAAAAGTGTCCTTACACAATCACCTCATTGTCCATGGGAGGTTTGACATTCTCTCTTTAAGTGAGTAAGAGGAGAATCTCAGAAACAGTGTGCCCTAACAACATGTGATCCCCGTCTAAATAGTTTCCAGCATGATATCAGCCTGAATCAATCTACAAAAGGTTGCATTGTATGGCCTGATGTGGACTGGGCTGAACAAGAGTCATTGTACAGCCGGATCGGAGTAAAAAAAAAACAAGAGCAGCAGGCTGAAGTATTCATCCCTCCATCAATGGAAATCGCACACTGAGCAGAATTCCCAGCTGAGATTAATAGTCAGATTGAGCCAAGAGACAAGTTAGCTATATTATGGTTAAGCAGAGACGTTGTATTGGTATGTAAGTTATAATGGACAAGCATCAAGTAATTAGTCCTAATGACAAAGAAAACAAAGCACACAGGGTCAAGCGTCTATCACTGCTGTTTAGGTTTATCTTTGTGATCTAATAAATCAACAGGATTAAAAATACTTCACAAAGGAGAGCCATCAGCTCTGTCATCTCACATCCTCCGTGGGAGACCACCAGCACGGAGAGAGGTCAGGTTACTGCTTATTTTACGGAGCAGTGCTGGAAGGAAGGAAGGAAGGAAGTGCAGAGCAAAGGAGGGGGAGACGTGCAAATGAAGGCAGGAAACACACTGCAGACCAGGCGCATTCTCCGTGTCCGTTCCACACAACCACGGAAACAACATACGTTTGGTCACATGCACAGGAACACATCCAGCAGCGCACATGTAAACACACAGGTCCCATCCCTGGCCGTGATGCAGCATACGTCACTGCCCGCAGAAAATAATATGCAGTATTTGAGTCAGGCAGGCCGCCCACTCTGGACAGGCACCGAGCGGCCAGAGAGTGATCTCAGTGAGGTGTGACATTGAAGCTGACACTTCTATTGAAGCGAGCAGATGAAGTGCAGCCTGTAGCACTAGCACAATGGGAATTAGCCGTATTAGCATGGATTCAAGCAGCTACAAAGTCAACCCTGAGATAAAATCAAATCAAGTTTTATTTATATAGCACATTTATAAACGATTTTTAGTCGAGCCAAAGTGCTGTACATATAATAAAATTAGCCTACAGTAGAGATACTTTACAGCAAATACAACAGCACAGATTGTTCAGAATATCAGTATGAAAAAAAAAAACGACACCCTCTATCCTTGGACCCTCACATCGTACAAGGAAAAACTTCCAGAGAAAAAAAAGCTTAAAGGGGGTTTCCAAAGGGATAGTTTGTTCAACTGAATTCTAAAAGAATATGAAGGATGTGAGATTAAAATGTAGCACTTACACATGATACATTCATAAACACATTACCTATACCTAGCAGAAGAATAGTGTCAAATAATTAATTTACTAATAATGAACAGGATATCATTTAATATATGACACATATATTTTTTTCGGCATGAATCAACCTCAAAGACTAAAGTCTAATGACGTTTTGCCCTTTAAAATGTTAAACATTTCATCATTCACTGAAATGACTAAAGATTATAAAGTGAGTTCCTCTTGGAAGATTTGCAGACCTGGTACATATAGGACAGATCATGGACTGCATTGATTTTCACCACTGCAGTCTGTGAGTATGAACACATGTGGGCGGGTGAGCATGTGCATGTGTCTCCGCACAGTGTGTATGTGGAGGTGTGCCGAAGTTAAAGGCAAGGAATATCAATTGAGCTGTTGTGGCAGCCTTCTGCCCAAAAAACATTTATCTTCACATATCTTGGTGACATACACCCAGAATTTCTGTTTTAGAAAACGTTAAAGACTTGTGTCACAGGTTTGAGGATTTCATTTTCTTTTGGCAGGGGCAACGGCCATAGAGACCTTGGTTTATAGGTTTCCTTACTGGATTTCGTAGACAATACATTTCTTGGCTAATATAATAAAGCTACAATATTTGAATACACAGGCGAACATGCCAGTGAAAGAGAAGCAGAGAAGAGACAGAGAGCGCTCATTAAAATGAATGAAATGCACAAAGTTTATATTGTGAATGTCTTATGCAAGATTAAGTAGTTTTACCAACAGATGAGTGCTGATTCAAGGTATGTGCTCTAGTTCCCAGCGCTGGTTGGGAAGAGCACACAGATCAATCAAATCGACTGCAACCTCCCGCCTACAAAAAGTATTGTGTGGAAAAGGAATGAAGTTAAGATCAAAAACATTATTTCTGATATAGTATCTGACATTGGCAACCCACAGGAAAAATCTGACAGTTACTCAGTCTCTGTGGTGGGACACTCATTTTGGTCACAATGCATTTAGGCAGAGGCTGTGAACAATGTAGATTGTGGAGCAGTGATTCAGATAAATGTGAGGTGAGATCCCGGGCTCTGTGTCAAAGCAAGTCAGAATCACTCATCATAGCGGGACCATTCCTATGACTGGTTTAGAAGACACAAAAACCTTTCAGAACATTTGCAGATCCACATTTCTCTTCACGTGGCTTGGATAGTAGTGGATTCTGAGTGGTTGCATTAGATGCAATAATCCATACAAGCAGCAATTCCAATACATTTCTATTTAACTGAATATTTTAGACAAAATATCTGCTCAGTGTAATTTCACTTTTCTTAAAGATTTCCCAGACTTTGATATTTGAGAGGAAGTGAGAGGATACTCCGAGAAAGACCCAGAGTTGAGGCTGGGGTCTCTGAGTTAGGATCAGGGAGATGTGAAAGCAATGATGATGATGGGGGAGGAAGGAGGAAGAATGAAGCCATGCAGCTGGACCGAGAGATCAGTGGAAAACTCACGACAAAAGCACAGGAAAACTGGGAAGGCTGGGGCAGGTCCTCTGGGACGGTCCCAGTCCCAGTGAGGGGGAGGACTCCTCAATCCTGATTTAACCGAAGAAAACACACTGACTGTTTTTCTCTGGAGATAAAGTCAGTTTCCCCTCCAGGTCACAGAGGACACATGAGAGATGTTCTCCTTACTGCTTAATGTATGACAGCAAGCTAATATTGTTACGCAGGAGCGACAAATGATCAGGAAATGTAATATTCTTGAGGAGACCGAATGTCTAATGAAGCCAAGATGAGAAGTGAAACCAAAAAAGAGAAGGAGCTCGTCTCCCTGAGTGGAAATTCAAACCCTGACAGCCTCCAGGAATACATTACTTTTGATTTACATTACTGTTAATGTTTGTTTTGCAGGGTTTTGAGGGAATATGCTTTGCCACACATTACGCTTCCAGTGTGATGCCTTCACTTAAACTGGGTGTGATCAACTGGGAACCATAAATGAGAGGCTTTACATCATTTCCCCTGGCAAGCGGCATTACAAGCTCTGTCAAATGAAAAGGAAAGTTGGCACAGCTGTGGAGAGAAGCAGTAGAGAGGCAGCAGAAGTGGAAAGTTAAGAGTTTCAGGTTCAGGTACACCTCCAAATATGCCAACAGCGCCTGTCATGATTCCGCATAATTTGTCTAACTGTCAAACACAGTCCAACAGATTACCAATGTATATTTGCACAATGAAAAACAACAACTGAATAATAAAATAGGACTTTAGATGCACCCCTTGCATACTTAACTGACCTCTCACTTCAGGTTCAGTCAATAGAAAAAAACCTTTAAACCGAGCAAGATCCACCACTTCCGAAAAAAAAGGCAGCAAAAGAAAAGTCACAGAGGAATCCAAAACACACCCTCATTTCTGGGAAGGCTGCTGGAGTGAGTTTGGCGTGTGGTATGTGATGTTGGTGGGACTGTTGAAGCTGCCCAGATATAACTGTGTGTGTGCAGCTTGACTCAGGGAACAGTCAAATTGAGTTTAGCAGTCTGGTACACAATGAGGATTCACAGCCTCTGCGTATGACGACCGACTGTGCCAAAGATAGCGGACTGGGGGGTGGGGGGGGGGGGGTCTATCCTATTTAAAACTTCACCCTCCTCGCTGTTGTAACAGTGCTGGGATACTGTATCTGTCAGGGTGTTCCTTGAGTCGGTTCTCTGGCTTGACATTGACCTGAGAAAAAAGTAAACAGATATAACACAGGGCTGTCATTATAGCATGTGAGGGCTTTGCTGCATGCATTACACTACAGTCTCCAATGTGGATTAGCAACACAAAGAAGTAACGTTTATTTTGATGTATTTGTAATATATATATAATTGTTCTTCTTTTCTTACTCTTCTGTATAACCTAACCTTTGAAAAGTTGTATATGTTGTAAGAAAAGGCTTTTATGACAACACACCAACAACTTTTGGTTCAATGAAACTTAGTGCATTTCCAACAAGGAGACTTAACATATGTTTCACAAGTTGATCATAAAGTACTGCTATCTGTGTGGGCTTTAAACAAAACCCTGTCATGGGATTTCCCCCAGGTATGTAATTGCAACATATATTTCTGTCTCTAGGCACTAGGTAAAGTAAGATATGTATTGCGTTTTCTGCAGACACGCCCTCAGACAGCTCTTGACGCTCACAGAGGAAGATCAAAGTTCAAGGAGCAATTGCTGCTTGTCTAAAAGTGCTAACCTTCTGAGAAAAATTCCCACAGCACTGAAAATGAGTGTTGTGCTGAGGTTAACCAGCCTTAGACACTGTGTCAGTGAGAATACAAGCTACAGGAACAAACACACTGCACAACTAACCCCAAATTAGAGGTTTCCTTTTCTGCTACAGCTTAATGTTGGCCTAAACCAAATACTGTGAAAACAAATCAAAGTAGACCTGTATTTTCAATTCAGTCACATCTCCCACATTTCTCTTAACCTGCGCATCAAAGGTTTCTGGTCAATTCTGTGAAAGCCAGTTCATGTATGGCTGTCTGGGTCATGATAGACGAGGTGCTGACTGAGAGAAGAGATGGGTGGCCTGCTAGCAGGGGGAGGCCTTGGAGGCTCAGAGGTAAACCTGAAATAGCCCTGCTGCTGCATTACAGCATTACATCACAACTGACTACACCGTCATGGCTGCGGATGCATCATGCCACCACCAAGATGTCATACGGTGAGAACAATTGGATGCAACGGCTGTGAGTCACATAGGGGAAGCAGGCAGGCAAACAAGCGGCCATAGGATGAGGACATTTATGAGCAACAAACACCACACTTCCTGTATAATTACCAACAATGCACCACAACCAATCAGAATTGTGTGAACCTCTTTAAATAAAGCAAAATGTATCTGCTTCCATTCCTTGTTGCACCACGACAGACAACACCATTTCTGTTTTTCCACAAATACCACATTATTTGCATTCAAGAAAAATCCCTGTTCCTGCTCCTGACAACTTACTGAAAACAGTAAACCACATCAAAGTAAAAAAGGTACGCGCTGAGTACCAGCGAGAATTAGATCAAACAGTGCCTGTGGGCTCTCTCACCATTAAGCCTCTGTAAAATACATACCTGACATGCTTTATAAGCTAATGTCTATTTGAGGAACAGTTGTATCCAATATATTTAGCAGAAACCATGCGTATTGTCTCCAAAGTAGCAGAACAAGTTGGTTAACATGTTTGACCTCTCAAGAAACTGCTGCCCCACATTCACAAATCCACCTCGGAGACAATGCTCACTGCAGCAGTTTTCACACAAAGCAGAAAGATGACAGACGTAAAGAGTCTCAGATAAATATCTACAGTATAACAACTTTCAGTCATTAAGGTTCAACACTATTCATTCATTGGGAGTAGGCCAATTACTACAAGCTCTGTTGAAACCCAAAGAAGTGTATTTTCAAGATCAAGTCCTCAAAGAATTATGCAAATAAAGTCAAACAAAACAGGGCACAACACTTTTATATATATTCCCAACATGGACCCTTTAGATGGCATCCTTATTGCAAGGCGCTCCTTAACATAAATTGTGGAATAAAAAAAGCTCCTCAAAGGAACTTTACGGGTTAATCAGCATCCTGTCAAGCTTTACCAGAATGTGAACATGTGATCTGCTCAAATTAAAAGCATATATTTGTTTGTGTTACTTCCTTAGCATATAGTCGGAGCAACTTGCTACCTGGGTCAAATAACAATTTCAATTGCAGGTCGCCTGGAAAACAGGATTTACAAGTGAAGACATTTCGACTTGTGATACAGATGCGTTTGTTGGAGAAACAGCCTGAGCTTATTTAAAGGAGCATGTGCTCTGCACACATGGGACTGTTCAGCCCAGTGACGTGCATTTATCCTGAACTCAGAGCGAGCTCTGTCCAGGGAGACTAAAGAAAATGACCAACAATCACACAGAATACACCCCAGTCTGGGAACAGGACGATTTCTCATTTGAGAGGGCCTGTTCCAGGAAATCTATCGCTGCTTTGTAGTCCTGTGTCATCTCATCAGCATCACATATACAGAGAAAAACTATCTGGACCACAAAAAGATGTCCTGCTTGTAGATCTACCACCCTCGGAAATTAAAAAGTTCTTGTAGCCTTTATTTAACCAGGTGAAAGCCCCTTGAGATCAAAAAAGTTCTGAACTCAGAATTTCGATGGATCTTTGCCGATGTTACACTTTGGACATTGTTTGATTAAGAATGGCCAATCATTCAGGAGTCAGGTGCCCTCAGTGTTTACTTATACTGGACGACCACCCCTATTTGAGACCCAGATATCTTATCCACAATTGAATACTTAAAAATGTACACCTACCAACCAAACAACTCATACACTTGCTGTTGATCACCAGATTGCAAATACAGCAAGAACACTTCATGAGATGAATTGTTAACGATATAACATTTAAAAAATGGAAGAAACAAAACATTCTCATATAGGTAAGCATGTAGGGGAAATGGTTTTGGGTGAGGTCTGAGAGTGATTGATTTCTGCAGGGATTTAACCCATATGCATCATCTTGAAGTGATTAGGCCACATATGAAAAACATCATCACAGTGGTATTGCAGAGTGATACATGCTTTGAGAGGAATGCAAATAAATATCTATTGAAGAATGTCAATGAATGAATGTTAACACAAGGGCGGAGTGTAAAATCACGCTCAGTGGCTCTTTTGAAGGCAGCACCATGAAGCATTTGTACAGGATTTTGCACTTGGCAAGACTGACAGACAGATACCGCGCCATGAGTCATGCAGGCATGACTACAGCGTGGCCCCCTCAGCAGCCCCCTGAAAAACTCAAATACCAGCCAGTCAACACAGGCCGGCCTGGATGGTCCACCTGCCTCCGCACAGCTACTCCCAGCTCCCTCCAAGTATCACGTACCCACATGCACCCACATAAACATCCAAACACACGCACACATTGGGAATACTCTCTCTGGAGTCCAGTTGGAGCAGACACAGAGGAAGACTGCCAATATCACACATCAGAGCAATGCTTTATCGGTGTGATTACATCACCCAGAGCCATGATCCCCCTCCCTCCATGCGATAAGGTTTCAGGAACACTGGGCACACAAACCGGGCCATGTGCTCCTATGTCCTGTCTGCCAAAATAACTCAGCAGTTTCTAATACAGTACGTCTATGGTTTCACTTCAGTCTGCCCAGGTATTGTAGGACATTGAAGCGCGTGACCTTTCCAATGTCAACAAGTTTGCGGTTTGTGAATACTCGCGCTGTCTTCCATGGAGCTTTCAACCTCTTATGAGTCAAATCTAGACGTTAAGGTGGCCCCTCCATGTGTATCATTTTGAAGAATCTGTTACCTTTTGGGACAATCTGCCATGAGTCACTGTCTGTTAGTGCCCCATGAAAGCCACTATTCAAAAGAACACAAAGATCTAATACTTTCAGGTTCAAAGGGTGGGAGAGCAGGGAGATTATATGAGAACCACATGCTGTGTGCTACTCTTCTCATCCACATCTTCATCATGAATTATATGACATTTGTGTGCAGCCAGCCATCTATAATGTGTGGTGCAGCAATTTGTTGATTCACAGAAACATGAAGCAGTAGTGAATTCATTTGAGGTACATTATGCTGATAATGAAGGTGGAAGAGGAGGGAGGAGTGGGAGGAAGAGGAGAAGTGAAGTCATGGTGTGACTTTATGCATGATGTGCTGTATGATTAGTCAACAACATAGTCATTAAGGTGTTTTCCTTAGTACAAACAACAATTAGGCTGAGCCATCCTCCATCAGCCTCTAATCATGAGATTTGTTTGGCTCATACTGGCTGGTTCTTATGAAAGTAATCTCTACTGAATGTGGCCAAGTTTAAACCTAAAAAAAAGGGGAAGAAAGTCATTTAGCTTATCAGCCTGTGGCTCATTTTGGACTTGAGGCTCATCTCACACTTCATTAATCCCACTTCAACATCTCTCAAATGTGTAGGGAATTTCACACGTTTTAAAAAGGTGATCGGGCCTAAAGGTATATCCAATTATACCACATGAGCACTTTAAATAGCCTACTTTCACTAAAAACTTCACTCCAGGCACCACCAATGGCACAGCACCCTGTAACCTAAATGATGCTCTGCTTACTATGTACAGCATGTATGTGAAGGATTCCCATGTCGACCAGTAATTCAATATAAACTCGTTTATCCCCTTCGATCACGACGCGTGAGCGCTTCCTTCGGCTGCTGCCTTCCGTAGGAGCGACCGCAGGAGACAGGCATGAAATAATGACACAACTTACCCTTATAACAAGCCGCTCAGATGATCTCCAGCAGTGAAACAGAAAACACAGATTGTATTTCTCACAGGCAGCAGATGAGATAATGTGTCACATCATCCTGGTGGAGGCGCAGGAATAAACACGCTTCTTTTTTCCACCCCGCAGATGTTTTACGCCAAACCCGGTGCCGTGGTGTGTTAAACAGGTCACTCCTGAACGCACCAGCAGCAACGGCAGTCCGGGGTGTTGTGGCCGAAATGTAGCTGCCGTCCGGTTCTCTGCTTCCCACCTACGGTCAGAGCATTCCCACACTGCTCCATGAATCGACCCGGGCTAAGTTTTCTTCTGCCGGTTGTAGCCTAATTCCGTTTGGCGGAGAGGCAGCCCCGCCCTGCTCTGGAGACGGCTGTGGAGAAGGCGAGCCCGTCAGGAGCACCGACCAATCGGTGTGTACACAGGGAGGCGCTGCTTCCCCGGGACGCGGTGACGAAGCGATATCAGGGGGTGTCTGGGGACTGAAACTGGGTTTAACTATCTCCGTCTCCAGTGATTCACCCCAGACATACTGTGTGACTCCATTTAAATGTAATGTACTGAATATATTTAAATAGCATTTCATGTTACACCTGTTATAATAACTATTTAATCATAATTTCGGGATCTGCAGTGGCATGAATGGGATAAGAATGAACCCAATGCAGTGTTATACTATAATGTGATATAGAAATACAAAAGCTGTTTTTCTGTAATGCATTGCAAACCTTCTTCCTGAGGTTTAGAGGTGATCATGAACAAAGACTAGGCTACCTTTCTCATGCTGCTGTTTTACCACTAGATTTCAAAATATAAGTCTCTCAGTGCATGATTGATGATGCAACATTACGAAAAGGAGGTACATTCCTATTTTGTGACTCCTTTCAAAAATAATTAGCTTCATTAAATTGGGATTGCTCCCCTTAATAATATGTTATTCAAAAAAGTGTTTCTTCTCATTTCAATTATTACTATTTAATAAAAAACAAGTCTTTATCACAGTCCTTAGGAAAATGCCACCCTGCATGTCACTGCACATATTGCACGTAAAAGCAACAGAACCCTGAAATGGGACATTACCAATTGGAAATATATAATGCACTTAGTCCATCCATCTATCTTCTCCCGCTTATCCGTGGTCGGGTCGCGGGGGTAGCAGTTCCAGCAGAGAGCCCCAAACTTTCTTTTCCCTGGCGACATCAACCAGCTCTGACTGGGGGATCCCAAGGCGCTCCCAGGCCAGCGAAGAGATATAATCCCTCCACCTGGTCCTAGGTCTACCCCTTGGTCTCTTCCCAGCTGGACGTGCCTGGAACACCTCCCTAGGGAGGCGCCCAGGTGGCATCCTAACTAGGTGCCCGAACCACCTCAACTGGCTCCTTTCGACGCGAAGGAGGAGCGGCTCAACTCCGAGTCCCTCCCTGATGACCGAACTTCTCACCTTATCCCTAAGGGAGACGCCAGCCACCCGGCGGAGGAAACCCATCTCGGCCGCTTGTATCCGTGTAATGCACTTAGTAAGAAAGTAAATTCATAGAAATGTGAATGTTTGCACTCTAATAATCGTGAAATAAAAGGCTGACCTTTACAGCACTATCACATTGACTGTAAATGATATGTTGTAAAAAAAATATGATAAAATAATGACTGTCTTCATTCACAAGTAAGCAATTAGATAAACGTAACTCTACTCTTCATGAGTATAGCTTTGAGATGTGACAGTCCTTATCCTACCTCCACTATTGTGTATGTTTTGCCTAATTCTAACATATTTCCGTTGATCTGGTATTCTGATTATGTAACCCTTGTATACATCATCTCAGCAAGTCTGAGACTGTCTGAAGCATAAGAATAAATATAGATACATCCATGTTGATAAAAAATGATGTAACCAGGTCAAAGGACTATTACATATTTATTATGTAAACCCATTTCCCCCCCATTTTCATTTTTAAACAAACCATGCAATGTTGCCACATGACACGATGATGATCATCACATCACATGTTATCAATGAACCTTGTGCTCTCAGAGAATTACACAGTTCTGCTTATTACAGATCCAATGAAGACACTTTATTAACTATTAAAATAATCCCACACTTTTCCTTAACATTCATATTACACCAGTGTCATGTTTGTGTCTGCTGACCATGACCAATTACACTAAGCCTGAACACTTTCTGTATACACTTAGTTGGCAAAGTTATACACACAACTACAGAAATAACCCAAAAGCAATATTGAAGATGGGATTTCAATGTTGGGACATTGAGACGGACACAGTCACATAACAGGAACATTTTTAATAGAAATAGAGCACCACTGTTTTCGTAATGTATTGGCTATTCTATCTATAAAAGGTTTTCCTTCTATAGATAGATTTGGATAAATGAATGAATCCATCCAAACAAAAATGAGATTCACATGTGTGGCAAGCCATTATTTCCCCCCTCATTACTGCTGAAATTCCTCCCGTACTTGCCTTGTGGGATTCTGCAGTCGTGTCTTAATCCTCACCATACCTCATGGGCATTCCCCAGTGTGAGACTGCAAACAGAAACCAGGTCATAGGCATTTTCACAGCAATTATCTGTGACTGCATATATATCCATTTTCAATGTTTAAAAAGAATTGCTTACGTTTGTGAGTTTTTAATCAATATATGCTTTACACTGTAACATATTTGTATTAGAGGAAATGGAGCCTGCTGCTGCTTCATCTGATGAAAAGACCATTACAGTGCATTCCATCATGGTTTCAGTGAAAGCTCATATTCACCTTGGATAATTCTCCAGGAGAGAGATGGTTGTTGGGAAGCAGAAGGTCTCTGAGGTGCTGACAAGAAGCACCAAGTACGCAGGTTTCCTCAGGGTTTCAGCGCACAGAACGCTCAGGTTCCATGGAAAAGTCCTTTGTGTATACCTTTAAGGCATCCTCTATTAAGACAATCACCACTAAACGTCCGTTATTTAAAAAAAGGAAGACATAATATGATCCCATTTTTGTGCTGCTAGGGCATGTGATTTTCCTGTGTTGTCAGAAAAAGTGGTCATAATAGTACTTGGCTTTCATTCTACTGGAAATAACAGATGTGTTGAGTTCTTTGTTCCATGTCTTACTTAGTACAGTATTAAGAGCAAAATATACAAAAATGATCAAAAGTTTAAAGTACTCAAATGATTATATACTATATTTTAAACTTATACTGATATTGTATCAATGAATCTATTTTTTATGATCACATGCTTTGTAAGAAGCTTAAAAATGACTGTACAAATTACCAACATTTAAATAAAATAACATAAATGATTAGAAATTGACAACACACAATAAACAATCAAAGGGACAAATTAAATTAAACATAAAACATCAGGATACAAATGATGACTAAGCTATTTCTTACAGTTCTCGCCAAGTTTTCCCACTGCTTGACTCATTACAAATAACAGTATGTTCACTAAAAATAAAAACCATAATTACGACATTTTGTAACGCCTACGCTGCACCTCCTCCTCAGTGAGTTATACAGTTTCTGAAGAGAGAAACATCCTATTCCTCTTTTTTTCATGAATACTTTATAATAGGGTAAATATACTTTAGGCACACGGCACACAGGTCTCACAACGGTTGTTGTTTGTAGTTCCCAGCATTAAAGGATAGAGCTTCCTCTCAGCTCAGGTCTCCTCTCCATCTTGCACCCATGGGTCTCGTCCCTGCCAGCAAGCCAGATAGGCAAACTGAAAATCGAGCAGATTCAGAGACATGCTCCTAAATTACAGACAGTGTTTCCACTACAGGAGTTTATTGGACTTTATCAACTCTTTTGCATGTAATCGGCGAAGTAAGAACCGTTCAGTGCCTACCGGGAGTCTCTGATTGATATACCATGAAGTTGCTGTAATTAATGGTGAAGTTTCCCTCGGGATAGAGAAGCTTGAAGCTTGGGCAAAGGCAGCAATTAGGAAGCGACGCAGGACCTGTAGGAGCACTCAGGGCCCCCGAAGCCCCATAAATCAGACACAGATAAAAGGGTTGAGTGCAAGGGTAATGTTTAAGCAAAAGGACATTGTCAGACGGCCCATTAACAGCATCCTCTTTATTCAACCAAGCAGAGAAGTGGAGGGTAGACCATCATTTCTGGGTCAAGACCACATATGTTTTTGCTCCTACATTCAAAGGTGACACGGTTTTACCAAATGAAGGATTATTCACAAGAAGCCAAATAGTGTTTACAAGTATGTGCATTTTGTTGGGATGCCTTTAGGGGCCTATGGAGTTTTTCTAAAACAAAGAATGATATTATATTTTGTCAATGGCACTTCATATGTCTAGAGCACAGATATTTGAACCCACAAGTAACCATAGCCAATTTAAGAATTTGTACCACTGTTTAAACAATCAATAGCAGGGTAGAGCTGAAGAGTTAAACACAGCGTGTGTTTTCAATCAATCATTACTGGCAAAATGGCAGCTGCTGTATCACTGCTGAATACCACAACAGATGAGGCTGTTAAAGAAATCAAAGAGGGCATAAAAGTGTTTTGCTACATGCTCATGTTGATCTGATTTATACTCCCTTGTTTTGTGATAAGACCAGGGAGACCCCGGCCTACCTCCCCCAACTCAACGGTTGCTCCATCTGAAACCGAAACGCGGATTCGGAGCCCGAATCCGATACACTTTGATAACGGCTCCCAAAGTGGGTAGGTCTGAGGATGAAACGCTTGCGGCTCCGTGTGTACGCCTTGCCTATACGATCATTCCCTGAAACGATGACGCCATAGCCCCGCCTCTCCCCACCTCTCCTGCTCACCCCCGCGTTATTGCTGATGCGTTTCGCCAACAACAACAATGGCGGATCACAGGGTTGCGTTCGTTCGCCAGACGCTACTGACCATGATACAGATGTTAGTGCAACATCTACAGCTCCTCTACCACAACCATCAGCAACAAGTGGACATTTATGTGTTTGTTTATACCTTATGCCCATGCTCGGGGGTTCTTATTCGCTGCTTTTGGTGTATTTTGTGGCGGAAGTACAGCGCCACTTACAGGCCCGGCATATGTACTACAGCGTCTCCAGCGTTTTTGAGGGTTTTCGTGTGGACGGACATGTTTCTTGAGTCGATTCTGTCTGGACAGAAGACTTTTTTGAAAGCGGCTTCGGTTCGTTTTCGTCTCCGTTTCGTCTCCCTGTGGACGGGGCCTAAGAAAGCTCAGAGGGCTGGAGATTATAGAGCAGGTTCAATCAATAAAACCAACAGATGGAAGGCAGAATGATACTGAAACAAAAACTGACTCTTTGTTATGTTTTGCAACTATATAAAATCACTACCAAGTTGAAAGTTTAAAAAAAAGTATATCCTATGGAGCTGTTTCTTCGGTGTGTCTCTGCTGACTAAACTCTGAACCCCATTCCTAAGTCAACTGATAATGCCGAACAAAACTAAACATGGTCTAGACAAAGAGAAGGTAAACATAGACTGAGAGTATACAGTACATGTATGCATGGTATTCTATCCCTATCCTGTGTTTATATACCAGTGGTTCTGTTGGCATGCAATCCCAGATGTGGAACAATATCTGTTTCCTCCATTACCGTGTGTCTGTTGTGCAGGTGTCAGATCTGGGTTTCACATAAAGTAATCCTCCTGCTTCCCCCTCCCAGTGAGAATTCAGCCACACTCTGCAGCAAACAAAAAAAGAGACTCATGAATCATTTATTGTCATAAATTAATAATGAATCCTGTCAACCACTGAGGATGCAGCGGGATGCCAGGCTCTGCCACTCATTAGCTTGGTGAGGAACAAACCTCTTTTGTGTGAGAGACTGTAACTTGTTACAAAAGGATACCAGTTAGCCTATAGGTGTTACCGGAAAAGTGACCGTGCTGTACTGTACTAAACACTGTTCTTTGTTTGTATTTGTTACAGGTCATTTTATCAACCTGCCTTTTTCAGACATGAGTTTAATAGAAAAAGAAAGATAAATTAGAGATAATAAGGGAAGAAAAATGTATAATGTAGAAAATAAAAACATTAGAATGTAGAAATTCATGGTGAAAAGTCCTCTGAAACACCAGTCACCATGTGACAATAAGGGTCTCTACTGCCACACCTTGCGATGGAATGAGGATAGCTAAAACTAAAATGTGTTATAAATACATCAATGTCATGTTAGCATTAAGCAATACAAATGTAAACTCTGTATTAAACAAGGGATAATCTCAGCAGCTCAAAAGCTATGACACATTCCGCTAATAGTTTACTGTGTTTATTTACAACAAATAGCATAAGAGATGTCCTTTTTTTAAATCATGACTCATAATAAAGAGATGTCACATAAGTCTCCCACAGTTATTATTGCAGTACAGCTCACTGCTTGAAGATAACCAAGGTACTACAGTAGGAAGGTAAAGTTTGTCATCTAGTTTGTATTTTGAAATGGGTGATTAGAGAATAATTAATCAAGGAAGGTGAAAGTAAATCTTTAAAAAATAAATATAATATTGATATGTTTTGTGCCAATTTACTCAGTGAAAGCATTTTGAGTGGTGCACTGATGGTGCTGGCATCCAGACGTAAGATGTCGTAAACATCGCGGATCAAAATAGAGACAATATTTTTGTCACTCCGTATCAGTCATGGGTTTGATGTGATATGTTCATACAGCCAGATATAAACCAAAGATAGCAATGCCAGTCTGTCGCGGATAAACTATATAAAATACATACATTTATAATTATAGATTTATGAAAAGTTGGAACAAATTGAACCATTTCACTGCTGATAATTATGGGTGGATAATGAGAACATTTGCATCTGCTGATCTACATGCGACAGGCCCCAGCACCACTCCTACAGGAGCAAGACACTCAGACTTCAAAGTGTTTATGCTCTCTTTGCTGTTTTGTTGCGCCTTTTTGTAGTCGCTTCCTTCTATTCTGTTCGATGGTGTCTCTTAAATGTCATTTGGTTTCTCTTTCTATTGTTTTGGTCTCTTTGTGGTCATTAAAATATAATTTGACTTTCTAACACTGCATGAGGAGAGGGTATTATACACAGCATCTATCCTTATTTTTCATAAGATTATATGACTCATGGTGGAGTAATGCAGTCTGCCAGCATTATGCTTGTCCATCTGCACACACAACAAGTCTCTGCATCCCTGCTCAGCGTCATGATCACTGCGGTGACTGCTGGAGTTGAAAGTGATCCAGAATCTAACGCTACTCCCAAGCTGTGGCTCTTAAGATTATCAGTGGCAGCAACAATGAAAGCTGGCCGGCCCACACTTCAGCATCACTGCTAACAGGCAGTGGAAACACAGTCAAAGCAAACAATGGCCTTCACTGGTCCACCAGCCATCACAAAGTCAACAACTCCTGCCAGGAATCTTCACACACACACACACACACACACACAACACACACACACACACACACACACACACACACACACACACACACACACACACACACACACACACACACACACACACACACACACACACACACACACACACACACACACACACACACACACACACACTGCATTATTTGGCACCTTTTCAAAAATCTGACGGTCTGTAGGGGAGAGGCCTTTGAGGGGGCAGTTATTAAAAAACCTTTATTTTCAGTCCATGTCAAAGCTCAAAGAATAGTGTTTTTCAAGGATGGTGGTGGTATGAATATGGCTTTCTGTCAAACACCTTGATATATTGAATATGCATGTTAATTAACAACGAGTTGATGGTGAATTTGTGTACCTTAATATAAAGTGTTACCGAATAGTTTAACCGAGCTCCCATTAGTTTATGTTATCTGTTTGCAATGCACCTTAAAAAAACGTACATCTATCTATCATCTATCTATCTATCTATCGATCGAGCTATCTATCTATCGATCTAGCCATCTATCTATCGATCTATCTATCGAGCTATCGATCTATCGATCGATCGATCGAGCGAGCAGCTAGCTAGCGATCTAGCGATCTATCTATCTATCTATCTATCGATCTATCTATCTATCTATCTATCTATCTATCTATCTATCTATCTATCTATCTATCTATCTATCTATCTATCTATCTATCTATCTATCTATCTATCTATCTATCTATCTATCTATCTATCTATCTATCTATCTATCTATCTATCTATCTATCTATCTATCTATTGGCCTACATGCAAGCCCGGACTGGCCATCGGGAGGACCGGGAGGTTTCCCGATGGCCTGGCCTGTTAAGTGGCCTGCTGACCTGAGGATTTTTTTGTTTACGTATGTATTGTGAACGCAACGCTGCGCAAATGTGGGTCTGACTCTGCTTCACAGAGGGTGACAGGCTGTCTACATGATGTGGCCTGCCGACATGGCCACTTGCATACAGATCATACTCGATTGGTCTCTGTATGTCATTCAAGCTCGGGAGGGTGTGTGTTATGTGTGGCGCGAGCGAGTGAGATAAAGCACGCGCACCGGTTACGTGTATTGTTGTTGTTGTTAGCATCTGGTTATCAGGAGCTAACGGATATCAGGAGCTTTTTCAACAACAAGGTGGAGGAGAGTCCTCTCCAGTCAGACTGAGAGACTGATAACCTCAGCTCAGGTGAGGTAAAGGACTCTGAGTGTTTAGATAGTTAACTTAGTCTAAGTTCTCTGTGGGTCTCAAACGGTTTGGTCACCATTTATGTAAACACATATTTCCATTTGAGGGGGGAGTGATTAGTAAAATATGCATGAATAATAATAAAAAAAACGTTAACTAGGTGAAAAAAGGCAAGATAAACTATTAAAACTTGTTGAGAGTTAAAACTAGTCTTTGCTGCTGCCTCAAAGAGGAGAGGAGGGAGACAGGTGAGGCTGGTTCAGGAGCACAGACAAACTCACAACTATAAATGAACCAAAAACAAATAAATAAACAATGTTTTTTCATATTGGATATGGGATGTTATTGGTTATGGCCATGTTTTTATGATTTTATGATTATTTAAATGTATACAGTTATGTTTCATATGGGTGTAGTCTCTTTATTTCCCCCTCAAAATGCACCAGATTGATGCATTTAAGTCCAACATTTAAATACAAATCTTACCGGGGGAGCATGCCCCCGGACCCCCCTATAGGATTTGAGGTCCACCTCCACTTAAAATATGTTCACATCGGTTCCTAAATAAATTTGCACATTTTTTGTCCATGTCCATATGTTTATTTTTGGGTAGTAGATTTAGAGCGCTATCACTACGGGCAGCAACGCCGTAAAAATTTACAAATAAATCCAGCAAAATGGCACAAAAAACTGGTAGTGGCCTGGCTGGGTGTATAATTCCCGGCCTGACTTATTGTCCTAGTCCGGCCCTGCCTACATGTCTACTCTTACTCTATTCAATGCATGCAGTCTTGAGCAATAGTGTCAGTGCAGTGCTTGAGAAAAACAACAAAGCAAACTTGTAGTCTCCTGATAAAGATGTAGTCTGTGGCATAGCACCATGTCACACACTGTTAGTCCTCCAGAAAGCCACATGGACCACAGCGCCTGGAGCCAAACTGGCGCCATCCACTTCCTGGGCACAGGCAGGCAAGAGAACACCAGCTCTATTTATAACTTCTTAGTGTGGAGTGTTTTCAAATGAGGCTGAAAAGATAAGACAGCAGCAGGAAAAAGGTCAGTGTTGGTGGGTTGGTTCTATCTTCTATGTCTGTCATTTGTAGCAGGAAAGATAATGCTGAGTGGCAAAGTCAAGTTTTTTTAAACAAATTTAAATGTTGGCTCTTGCACTGAAAAGATACACTGAAGAGGAAACACGAAATTGACACAAAATCACTAGTTGCTAGGCCGAAATGGTGCGCGGTGCCTTTAAGAGAATCAAAACAACCGTTTACTTCCTGTAGCAATAGCATGAATCTACTTCAGGACTAACATTAATTGTGAAATATTAACTTTAAATACTGTATACAAGTGTTGCTGACAATACAAAGAGACTGCAAGAGGGTCGTAGAAGGGATACATTTGTTTTAAGGGTTTAGAGGTAACGTTTTGTAATGGCAGGTAGAAAAAGAAAGATGCTGCCGGTGACAGATGCAGAAGCAGCAATAGTTAAGCATAAAAACCAGACGGATTTAACTCTGAATGTCTCACCTGCTAAACTGAAGAACAATCCTTGTGAAACTCTTGAAAATGCTCAAAATTGTGAGGCGGAGCTCAGCCACTACTTCACCAATAATGACCTGCATCAAAGACTGGAAGAGGATTTTTTCAAACAATCATGCATTAGTTTGGCAAAAGCATTCCTTGGCAAGGTGATGCTGCACGGTTTATTTTTGTAAGGATGATTTCTGAAAGCCATATAAAGCTCTATCCATTCACATGTTTGTCTACGTTTCAAACTCTTAAACCTTTAAACTACTTTCAAGTGCTTCATTAAGTCAGTGTAGTCTTCAGTCAGTCACTGTTAAATTGTTTATCAGTTGACTACACCATAGACTCCATGGGTCAGCTACAATCTTGTAAAATCCCAAAACACATAACCAAAATATGTTATGCTATCAGAGAAGGCTTAAAATGTAAAAAATTGACAAGCTTGGAGCATTACATTTTTGGCTTTATCTTCACCTCATCTTTGTCCTCATTTAAATGTCTTTAAAATAAGTATTTTTATATGCCCTCTAATAAATTAATTGTTTTATATTTTTGAACTATCTTAATCTATTTTCTTGTTGTATCATTTTTAATTTCTAATTAATATACGTTTTTACTTACTTTTCTAATGTGTTTTCTGTTGAACTGTAATCATATTTATTTTGTAAGCACTTTTACAGGTGCTCAAAGTCGCTTTACAGAGATAGAGGAAAAAAGAACAACACATAAATATAGTTAAAGTCACATTAAAATCAAGCAATACAACAACAATCACACATTAAAAGCCAGATTGAAGAGGTGAGTTGTGTAATATGTTTTAAAAGGCGCTACTCAAATGCAATGTATTATAACTATCATAATTGTTGACAATTAATCTTCCGTAGGCTGACTAATCATCTAAGTGACTCATTTTAATAACATCTAATCTGTCTTGTTCCTGGTCCCTGCAGGTGTTGGTCCGCAGGTGTGCAGATGGCACTGAGCTGAGGGGGAGAATAGTGGAAACTGAAGCGTACCTTGGAGGGGAGGATAAAGCTTCACACTCAGCAGGAGGCAAACGCACCGAGAGGAACACAGCCATGTTCATGAAGCCTGGCACGATCTATGTCTATCTAATCTATGGCATCTACCTCTGTATGAACGTGTCTAGTGAAGGTAAAAGCATATGCCATTTGGCCTACTAGTGCATACACAATAAGCCTACCTCCAAATATGTATCATTAATCTGACATTAAACCAATACATCAGTGTTTTTGATCGCCAATGCATAAAGGGCAAAAGGAAGGAGACAGGGTGGAGCCTCGCTGACGGATGCATATTGTGTGCTGTGTTACCAGGGGAGGGGGCTGCCGTGCTGCTGCGCTCCCTGGAGCCCCTGCAGGGTCAGCCCGCCATGAGGCAGCTGAGGGCAGCCAGACGCAGAGAGGGAGCCCGACTACTGAAGGACAAAGAGCTCTGCAACGGCCCCTCCAAGCTGTGCCAGGCTCTAAATATACCCCGCTGTTTCGACCGTCGAAACCTAGCTGCAGACCCAGAGGTTTGGCTGGAGAAGGACCCCAACATAAATCCAGCAGAACCCAATGACATAGTATCAGCACCACGCATTGGAATTGAGTCCCATGGGGAATGGGCCAAGAAGCCCTGGCGTTTTTATCTCCGTGGGCACCCGTATGTTAGCGTAGTGAATAAAGAAGCAGAAAGGCAGTCAGTGTCTGGAAATGTAACGAGCAATTTGGTTCCCTCAGAAGTGCAGTCTCACACAGGACAGCACAATGTCAAAAAGGCGTGACTACTCTGCCATCTGTTACCTTTGTGGTCTTCACCACATTGGCGGTATAACAACTCAACAAGAAAGTCAAGATGGCAAAACAACCTCCATGACTGGTTGACTGAACAAATTCAAATATAAGAACGTTTATTTTAGTAAATCTTAACCTATATTTACTTATTAATGAGTCTTTTTTGGTGCTCCATCAGTGTTTTTAATAAACATTCATACTTTGGAAATTCTCTTCTCAGTGATTTCACAGATGTTTGGAGTGCTCTGTTTCTCTCAAAGCAGAAACAGCCTGTTTGATGTTTAGAGTCTTCACTTTCTTGCTTTTTTTTCTCCTCACCTCTGGGATTGCAGAGTAGGGGGAGCAGGAGGTCTGGAATGATCGTTACGCAGTGTGCCGCTCTGTGGTCGGCACAGATTATCTAACACATCTGGGACATGCAGGGGTTAAACAACTATGCAAAATAATCTGAGTTGAGGCATATCTGTTATGTACAAAATAATTTAATATTGTAAACAAACATTTGGCTCATAAGGGAAAACAAATTATGTAAATCTGCGATAATTCATTCAACAATCAGTTCATTTGAAAACAACATTGTTGAGTAATATAGCACTTCGCTGTGAGCACATCAGGCTCACTAACAGACATCTTCTGCACACTGTCCCCGAGCCATTACTCCATGGGGCACTGAAAGATTGAAATAATGGGATCTTCATGGTTGGTCACCACAAGGACACTGCGGAACTTGTCAAACATGGTCTTGAGCTGCGAGCGCCTCATGTTCTCGTTGTACATGATCTCTTCCAGGTGATGATGTCCCCGGAAATAGTGCAGCAGCCTGGAAACAGTCAACATAACAGGCAGAACAGTTTTATTGAATCATCAACTGGGTAAATACAAAAATTTTCTTTACTCCTCTAGACATTTCCTGTTTTGAACATGGACAGAACCTACAGCTGGCAACTGCTCTTAAAGGTGGGGTAGGTACGTTTGAGAAACCAGCTCGAGATCGCTAGAATTTGAAAATACACAACCGGAGAAAATCTGCCACTTCCTTATAGAGCCCCTCCTCCAACACACACGAACGCGCACATGACCAATGAGGGCACGAGATAAGTTTGTGCCCCGATGGAAGGCTGACAGGCAGGTAGGCCATCCAATTGTTTGTACTTTTTACAGTATTATGGCTTCTACAGATGAAATTCTTTTATGGATTTTTTGTCAAAGCACTTAAGATATTCATTGCTATCGGGAAGTTAAGAGCATTCCATGGAATATAGCAAAAAGTGTATCTCAAGCCGGTTTCTGAAACTTACCTACCCCACCTTTAACTACCCAGCTGATCATTTCCAATTAAATGTTCTAATATTCTTTGAATGCAATTAATACAACTTCTTATTCTCTCACTTAATCCCCACTAAAACATATCCCATGTGTTTGGGACCTTTAAGATGGGGCAACAGCTGCGATTGTGTGCGTTTATTCACAATGTTTGAGATTGGTTGAATAAAACCTTGGTCGCAATCGGTGTCAGACTGTTCAATATTAATGAATTGAAGTCTGTCAATCTTTGTCTCAGACAGGCTGTGGAGTGTCTTTAATCTAAGCATAGAGCTGAGAAGAGTTTAATGCACTGATAAAAAACACAACATATGCTTTGGCTTGGGTCTAAATACCTCGCAAACATCCTCAGATCCTCCGGATTTTGTGCAGCAGGGATGTTTAGGATAACCTGCCTCTCGTGCTCCGACAGGCTGGCGAGCAGCGTCTCCGTCATTCTCTTGTTGAGCGGAGAGTCCCCCCCGGGCAGCAGCTCTGCACTGGAGTTGTCCATACTGGGACTGGTGAGGGTCATGTCATCACTGCTGGCTATGAAGAGGAAGCACACAGACAATCATTGATTATCTATTGCCTTGTCATAGCACTAAGGGTTAGTCAGGAGGGGGCTGAGTGACGACATACTAGGGGAACCGAAACTGAGGGCGCTCGGGGTGCTGAGGCTGCGGCCCCCTACTCGGGAAGCCAGTGGAAGATCTTCATCCTTCAAGCCAGGCTCATCTTCGCTGGGAGGAACCAACAGGCAGACGTAGGTGTGCAGCTGGATGAGGAGGCGGCGCTGAAGCATCCACACCACCATCTGGATCAGCTGGGCCTGGAGGAGGAGAAACACAGAACAAGAAAAGCTGAGCAGACTGATGTCCCTAACCGGGTCAAATATTTTAAATCCGCCACTGGTACCACACTAGCTCAAAAATAGAGCCAAAATAAAGCGCCCTGGCTCTGATCTTGTTCTCGTGAAAAATAGAGGCTGCAGACGTTGGAGCTGATGTCCCTGTTCCATTTATTATTCAGCGCCGACGCTCAAGCAGCTATGCCAAAACAACACGGGTCGGAGGAGAACAGCAGATGGTTCTGCTCTTACAACGCAGCGTATACCTTTACAGAAAAAGCCCTTTATATACTAGATATTTACCGGGATGCTTTCATTGTACTTCTATTTTGTTATAAAAAAATTATTTTTATTATGTTCACTATTATTCTTCAATCTAAATATGTTAATGTTTTTAAAAATGGAAACATTACAGTTATTTTCTAATTATGTTTATATTGTTCAGCTCTTTAAAAGAAGACTGGGGGACTGTCAGACTTTAAAAAATGTATTCATTAAATACTATTTGTTTTTGTAGGGCTTGATGTTTATTACTGTGTGAAGGCGTGGGGATGTTGGCTTTGTATTTGTTATTGTACGATAGACCTACCTCCTGTGCGAGAGCTTCCAGGGGATTTCTAAACTCGGCCAGAGAGACAGGCAGAGAGAACTTGGCTAACATCGAGGGTAGATCATGACCAGGAAACTGCTGAGCAAACTGCTCAGCCAATGATGAGTATCTATCCAGAGAGAGAAGGCCGACATTACGATACATTAACAGCAAGATTTCCCATTAAAGTAGCTTTTAAAACAATGGTGTAAAAGAAAAGGCTATTTGAATGTAAAGATATTGTGTGTATAGAAGAAAATGACATGTTCTGCCAATGGCCCGATCCAGTAATTTCATAACAAATCTTAAGGTGCAAGTACAAATCTGAATCAACAAAAAATAAAGATTAGATTAGTTTTTGTACCAATGTAGGAGGCGATGGCACAGGTGAGTGCTCAGCAATTATTATTATTATTAACTATATTATTATTAGATCAACAGTAATCATTGAACACTCACAGGCTGATGTTGGCGTGAGGAGACAGCATGTAGACGTTGTTCTCACACAGCGGGTAGATGATGATCGCTTTGCCCCAATAAACCAAGTGAGCAGCAATTTGAAAGATCTGAGGGAAATTCATTTGCAAATATTATTAGCAATGTGAAATCAGACAATAAACAAAAATATGGTTTGCAAATGAAAAACAAATGAAGAAGGAAGATATAAGCACTTCTTATACTGGTGGTTTTAGATTGTCTTTGAATATACACATATTGTCCACTAGATGGCAGTAAGACACCTTTAACACCTTTCTGGGTAAACAACTTTGAATGGTACATATTTTAATTTCTCAGATATGCAGTATGATATCGCTCCAGCGTTGCACTTTTTAAAAAAAATGTTTAGCAAACTGTGGCACATACATCCTATTTCATCATCAGCTTTGATTCTCCTACATGAAACACAACATTTATACCTTTAATTACACCTTGTGTGGGTTATAATTAAATGGTTATACACATTTTTTAATTAGTAGAAGGTACATCTTATGTTATGCCCTGTGGGATCAGAAAAAGACATATTGTGTTGTAGAGTGCAGTGGTGAATGATGCAGGCAGTGCTACTGTTCTCCACCTGCAGTAAGGCCAGGTCAGCATCCTGTGCCAGCTGCTGCAGGTTCTTCACCGCTGAGCAGGTTTTGATGAGGCGCACCATCGCAGGCGAGCAGTCCAGAGGAAGCTGGTTCAGCAGCGCCTTCTCACTCTCCAGCAGCAGCAGGGCATGGTAGGGCCTGAAGGAGCAGAGCACATGATGTATCAACAGACCTTTTCGTTAGAGGCCAAGACTGGGTCCTCAATAGAAGCCAGAGGGAGCTGCTTTAGAGCCAGTCCACAGAACAACAGAGTGTCGGATTCAGTGAAAATTAAATCATCTTTCAGCAGAGCACCATTTTCAGCCTGTGCAGTGTCAAAAGGCAGAAATAAAAGATCTCAACTCTGATGTAGTATGATGAAGTATCAATAGGGGGCAGTATGTTCCAAAGAATTATTAAATGTACCAAGTGCTAGGACTGTCTTAAGGAAGAAAGCTTTTAGATGTGCAGCTCCACTAAATTGGAACAGTCTGCAAACATGTTTAAAACTGAGCACTTTGGTTCCCCTGCATCATTTTAAAACTCGGCTGGGTGACATGCTGTTTGATACTCATGGTACCTGTCACTGTAAATAGATTTGTAAACTGTACCCTGTACATTATGTTGTATGTCATCCTTATTGTTGTTCTGTTGTTTTTATGTTACATGTGTAACTAATGTCCTGCAGGTCACCCTTTAAAAGAGATCTTTTGATCTCAAGGGGCTTTCACCTGGTTAAATAACGGCTACAAACAAACAAAAGAAAACATGACGTTTACTTTGGATGCTTTGAATAGTAAGTCACTCATAAAACTTAGCCTTTAATCGGCCTTTAGAGAAAACAATTCCCCTTACACATTACACACTGATGGGGGATTATACTCTCAGTTTTTAGGAACTGCAACTTCTTGCAAGACAATATTTTGTGGGCCCTCTGTGACTAACAACATTTGTATATATATATATGTATACTGCATAGTCTATTCAAACAACACAGATGAAAGGGGATTGTTAGAATCCTAGGCTACTTGGTAGTCATGTATATGTCTTTGCATGCTGACTGACTTTAGGTAGTCAGTGAGATAGAGTCATGAGTTTTCTAAACTGACAATAACAAACTCATTTTGAAGCTTTGCATGACTAGCCTTGTGAAATTAACAATGAATAAGCTGCTGCTTTCGGGGACCACACATTTTCTCTTCTTGCAATAGTTGCTTTTTTGAGGGCAGAAAAGAAGGAACCTATATTTGCAATTAAAAGTACATTTTATAAATGTTTTATATAGTGAATACAAATGTGGCAATTGTTTGAAATAGTTTTAAAAAGAAAAGGCCTTTTGGGTATTAACCTAACACTTCCTACATGTGTGTATGCTTTGAGAAGGGGGACTTTGGGTGGGGTATGTGTTTATTTATGATAGGCCATTTTCAGTTTCACAATGATGATTGAAGTGTTGCCAAAAGTGATATTTGAAAAGTTTTAACCCACATAGAGGGTAGAAACCTTTCATTCTGCACATTAAAAGAACACACAAACCTTATAGCCTTAAGGCTGCGCTCTAAGGCCTCGGGGGGGATGTGGTTGCCGCCAATCCTGTGGATCTTATGTGGTAAACAGAAGCTCACCTCCAGCCAGTTGTTAATGTGCAGACGCACCACACCTGTTGTACAGAGGCTGACATGTTGTACATGAGTATTAGAATTTTACGTATGAGCCATACAGTATACATACAATCTGCATGATAAGAAGAACATAATGCACACACCTGTCATAAGCCTCCTTCAGGTCTCTGGCTAGTTTACATTTGGGAAGAATTTGCCTAAAAGGGGACTGGGGGCTTGCTTCTGCTAAATTCCAGAAAGACAGAGAAAATTGTCAAAATAAATGTTCTAATCTTAACCATAGTACATTAGCTTGATCTGCAATCTTAATTCCAGAGAACGAAAAACAATCTGCAACTTTGTCTGACAATCAATTAATTGTTCAAGTCATTTTTATGCAAAACAAACTCAATTATAGAGATGTCTCTCTTTTCTCTATTGTATATTATATTAATACATTTATAAACATCACCTTGGACTTTTCAATGTTTCACTATTGTCTGGCATTTAATTGGCAGCCCGAACATAATCAAAGTGTTAATCATGTGACGAGCTACATCTCTGTCAGCAGTGAGGTGTGTGACGTGTGGACCTCACTCTCAGTCATGGTGGTGATCTCGTCCTGGATGGCCAGCATCAGTTTGGCCTCCCTGGTCAGGTACTGGCAGCGGCGCTCCTCGTGCTGCAGGGCGATGGCGATGCGGCGCGACAGGTTGTGCATGCAGCTGAGGACGGACGGGTCCGCGTTCGCCTGCAGAGAGCAAAGACAGAGGAAGACGTTTTGGAAATATTGTCTTTAGTCAGAAACATGTCATACCTTTCCAACTTAATAATAACCTATGATGTCCTTCATTTTTGAACCTCTGTATGTTGGGTATATACATTTTTTTTTTTACATATGTTGTGTAAATATATTATGTCATTTTATCGGTATAAGAGAGAGAAAATAAAATCATAAATAACACCCCATCATCAATTAACAGTCATGGGTTTATGTTATTTAATTAGTCATTATTGGTAACTTGGTCACTTATTGTAAGTTGCTTTGGATAAAAGCGTCAGCTAAATGCAATGTAATGTAGGGCTGCTCGATTATGGCAAAAATCATAATCTCGATTATTTGGGTCAATAATTGTAATTGCGATTATGAAATGCGATTATTCATTGACTTTGAAAACACCCATTTATTGGAGAAAAAACATTTGAACAGTATGTTTTTAACAGTTGATTACCCTGAACTTTAAGTATAATTCAACTGAAAAACCAATAAAAAAAAAAATTATTAAAAAAAAAGGTAATAATAAAAAATAATCGTTTTTTATTTCGATTGTTTTCGTAATCGTTGCAAGCCATAATCGTAATCGCGATTAAAATACGATGAATTGAGCAGCCCTAATGTAATGTAACCATATCAAATGGATTTGAATAAACTGTCAAACATGTATAATCCCTAATATTTAAATTACTTTTGAACTTTTTTATGTGGCGTAAAGATCTTAGCTGGTAACACACTAAGAGAACAATTTAAATATATGAATGAAAGGCAACATTCTAATTATACTTATATGATAAATATATACATATATTCTTCAGACTATGTCTAAAAAGCTATTGCCTCATGTCTTTGGTAGTTCAGAAGTCTGGAGGTTGTGTTGTACTAAGAAGTAATTATAATATTTTGTTCAGGTATGTAAATGAGGATGGACAAAATATATAAAAGGAGTGCTCAGTGACCAACAATGTCTCTTTGCCATCATTTGATATGAATTGCAGTACATCTAAAAATAAAAAGGGTTATCTTCAGGAATTAACAATACAAATAATTAAATGGGTATACTTAATTACATTGTCAATCCATTGAATTGTAAATGGTTCCATATTGTGCAAATGTATACACAAAAATGATCCCCCCATGATGAATATATATTTGATCAAAAAACATGTACAAATACACTCCCTAACAGCTGATATCCAGGGTAACTACCACAGTAGCTCGGTAGATGGCATTGACTAAACATGACTAAGCACTTTTCGCCCCCTCAGCTGTACTGTCTTTCTGTGTACAGTGACTCAGCATGGGAGGAGCACGTTGTGTTCCCATCGGCCCCTTCCCTCTGAGTTCCCATGCTCTCTCAGATAGATAGAGTAACAGGAATATTATCACTCCCACCCCTCCCATCCACAGCACACATAGATTAACACTCATATTGGTCTCCCACCCTCAGCCAGCCAACTTCATTGTGTGTTAATTAAAAATGTATATATTAGATCTGTATTGTGAATATTAACATGTATGCACAGTTTATTTAAAATCTAGAGCAGACGGCTCAACGATTAATATTCAAATCGAAATGATGTGTTTTACCTACCCTCAGTGCAAACACCACGTTAAACAAGATCATCGTAGGCATTTCTCTCTTAGGGGAAGGATCTGTCTTAGAAACCTTTGGACAGAAAAGCATTTTTTTCACAAGATGCTTGAAAGAAACTATTTACATAAAAAATGTAAAGTGAACATCTCTACAGCATCAAAATGTATACATATCAACTTAGTTTAAAAAAACAGTTACATTCACAAATATATAAAAAATAAAATGTGCACAAGCAAATGTTATACCACGGCAGACCAAATCTCTGCAACAAAACAACCTTTTTAAAAACGTGAAATGTTTACTGTGAATTGAGCCTTGACTCATTCTGATAAGTCAAGAACGGGAGGTGTAGTTGGATTTAAATTCAGTGTAATGCAAGTTGTTCCAGTTATTTTCAGAGAGGCAGTTGTTAATATAATGTTATTTGTAGTGCATTGTTTTTCACATTGTTGTTGTTTTCATTGTCACAGAGAAGTGCCAACAGGGGGAGCGCTGATGTTCAGAGACCATCATGCTAAAGTTTAAAGCAAATATGTTGAGGCTCGTTGATAATGGAAATTGCCATCAAGACCGAAGGCAAGAAACATATTACAGTAATAATATTAAGAATGGCACTTTTTTATTGATATTGTAAATCCTTGGTGTCTAATAAAGATGGGAGGATATAGGATTGCTGATCAGCGCAGAGGCAAACCTATACAGACACTATCATGTACCAAAGAACAGGCTAACAAAGTTGCCATTTTTCAGCATTTATTTAATAATTAATGATGATTGCCTTATTTAAGATTGGTTTGATTATTTGTTTACACCTTGTTTACACTAAAAGTTTAAATCCAGAATAACTTTATTGAGACACATTGTGTTCCTTACCTGAATGATGGGAGGGTGCTGAAGGAGCGTAGGGTGACCCACGAATCGAACATTGTCTATCTTCAGTTCAAACTTCTTACCACATATATCAGATTTGGTGGCCAGGATGGTGGCGAGGATGATGTCGGAGAACCTTAAAGAAGGAAGAAAAGACTCAATTAGAAAAAGTGGGATCAGGGGTCAAAGCACAGGAACAGCTGAGACACGTAAGAAAGTCTAAATTAGCTGTTGGTTTAAATGTTTTCACTATCCTGTCTATAAGACGGGCTGCGTTTATCAGATGTCTGTAATGTAATCGATCAATGACAGTAGAAATGAAATATCTTGTGGTGCTACTGGAGAGGAGGAAAGAGGAAGAGGCCACCTTGCAGAAACAGTGAAGTCGCTGTATGAAAGAAGAATGTGAAAGACACATGCTGGCTTGACTTAAGTTACTCATGCTGAAATCAAAGGGACAAAAATCAAGGCGTTAACTTCAAGAAAAATTAAACACATAAAAGACTTACCTCAGCAACACAATTGAAAAAGATTGTGTAGCAGCGACTGTATTGCATTTGATTTATATTGTGTTTGGTAATGAGTCTTCATACTACAGGAAATGTAATCAATGTGAATTAAAAGGTTAATTAAACTGTCTAACTATTGGATTTCTTTATTTTTTGTTGATAAAAGAGGAGAACAAATGCAATTCTGAATTAATCAAGGCTCTGATTCACTGGATCTGCTACTAATACACCACAAGGATTTGACTTAGATCAGGGTTGGGGATCCGTACAGGACACAAAAAGGAAAGAAGGGGATAAAAAAAGACAGGGGTGATCTAAGCGAAGGAAAGTGGTTTAGAATGATTTGGTCTTACCCTGCTACCAACTGTTCGTCAGTTAGTGGAGATTGTTCTCTGAAATGGGAATTGGGCCATCAAAAAGAAGAAAAAAAGCAAACAAAAGGGAAAATGCAACACACAGTTGGGCTGAATGCATAAAATGGACATCAAAACAACCCGAACAAACATGTGACACTGTGATGTGAAAAGGCTGGTCTTCTTTTTAAGATTAAGATTAAGATGGACTTTTATTAATCCCTCGTGGGGAAATTGTTGCTCTGCATTTGACCCATCCTAGTGTTAGGAGCAGTGTGCTGCCATTTTGAAAGGCGCCCGGGGAGCAGTGTGGGGAACGGTGCCTTGCTCAGGGACACCTCGGTAGCACTTGGTCTTGCCGGGACTTGAACTGGTGACCTTCCAGTTGCCAAGCCAAGTCCCTATCGACTTCGCCACCACCGCCCGATTCGAGCAAACACCAGTTTACCCTGACCGAACCTTATTTGATTCATGTTGAAACATGTCAGATAAAGGGATTATTTGGAGATTTTGGAGTGTAGCTGTGTGAGGTACATATCCATACGCCCGCAGTAGATGGCGGTCAGCTTGTCCACAGTTTAGAGAAACAGGCAGGAGTTAGGGCCAGAAAGCAAAGGAATGTATATAAATAAATGTTTTTTTAATGATGTGGTTTACGGTCGTGCTGGTTATCTAAGAGAATGTTAACTTTGCTCGGACATTGATTGAGTATTTTTATTTGATCTCATATTTGGTTTTACAGACTTTTCAGGAATCACTTGTGCTGCTTTAGCTTGCCGTGAGACCGCCCTTTCTATTGGGGAGCTGAAGCTGATATCTATTAGTCGTTAGTTATCTCTCAAAGTCACCAGAATCCTTTGAGAAAGGCTTTATTTGTACCTCACAGAACACAGGAGTTGCTGCTCTGCTGCTGCCTCTATTGGTTGTTTGTGTTATTTTGACTTTGGTGTTACAAAAAATGTCACCCCATGTCACACAACACACACCACAAGTCACACAATAACACAAACCAATCAAGGCATCTGTAGACTAAAAAACGTCTGTGATCTGAAAGCTAAAAATAGTTTGAAATACTTTTTCCAATGAAGGAGGCGGCTAGGGGAGAGCATAGATAGTGGCTTCAGTTTTCCGTCTGATGGTAAGGTAAAGTGTGGCAATATTTCTTAAAAAGCATCCTTTCAAACTGAGTTTTTACGTGGGTTAAATATGCTGCAAGTCCACAGCAGTTTAATGCATTGCTTACGAGCTGGTTTCTCCAAACTGGGGGCCGGCCAACCGCCATCTACTGACGATATACACTGACTATGGAAAAGTAGCTCATACAACCTCCACTTTAGAATAAGTGATCTTTAAAGCCAAATACAAATGTTCATGAAGACACCTAAACTGTAAACATTCCTCAGAAAGATAAACTAGTGTAAGCAGTGACTTATAACCAGCCACATATATAATGAACACCACTTATACTGGTCTTTGTAAAGCTGCTAGTGTATGACTTTAAACTGATACGGCCGGGTCTTACATAAGACAAAAACGATGTTCATAAATCTACTGAATCAGCTTAACTCTGGTTCCAAATGGCTGCTAATAATAATTTAAAGTCAAAATAAGTTTATAAGATTAGGTTGTGCTACTTTAATTTTCTCATCCCAGTATATATTATTTACCTACTATGACCCTTGACTTGAGTGAGTATAATACTCACTCATGTGTGTTATAAAAGAAGAGAGCAACATATTTCAGAAAACCATTGTAAAATGGTCACTAAAACAAAGATTCATATCCCTCTACAGGGACGATATTAAAAAAAAAAAAAAACCCGCACACAGTAACATATAATACTCACTCAAGGGTCATTAAGGTCAAATATTTTTGTAAAGCTGTAAAAATGTAACTCGTATAAAAACCTGTTCTTCAGTAGGGAAAACTGAGCCCAAGACAAAAAAGGTCTGACCGATTTATCTCGTCATGGTCAGTGAGCTGAATTAATAAAACATAATTGTAATAATCTGCTTCTAACACCCTGTGACCAAAGTAACTTCTGCCAACCAATGAGGGGCCAGCATTACCATCCATTAAGTAAAAGCATGACGAAAACTAAATGCTGAATAAAACAGTCAGTACTAAAAGCACAGCCGTGAATCGTGAAAAGCTCAGAGGACAACTCTAACACCTAACCTGAATCTTATATTGCTGGTGTCCAACACACTGCGGGATATATTTAACCATATCTCACTCTTCTCTCACTATTTTCTGTTATGTCAAATTATTCAGTTTTAACACTTAAATGTTCATTGTCTAATTGTGGCTATATAACAGAGTCCTTTGAATGCGTTAAATAATTGAATCTCATAACTTTAATTTGTTTTCACTTTATAATTTCCTTCTTACCATTAACCACAGTGGAATACATGACTTAGCTGTCGACTGATCTGAACATGGATCAACCTGACTTGAGTTTTCCTCTTCTTTTCCTCAGTGGATAAAAAAAGTCAACCCTTTATCTTTTATTTCACGAATACAAAATGGATAAGATGAATACAATGGGATTCATGATACACTGTATTAGTTTCTTTATTCATCTTAAGTGAAGGTTTACAGGCTTGTGTTTATTACCAGTACAGATAAGTGAGCCTATTTAAACCGCAGCTGGTGATATGAAACATTTCAAGGGACATTTAGAAACATTGTGAGCATATTTTGCAGTACCAGCCATAAAGCTTTTTTTTTATTAAAAAAGCTTTATGAAACTCAATTCTATAAATGTAAATGATTATGGGGCTGCAAGGCCTTAATTCCTCTTGAAAACTATGACAACTTTCTTGAACATATAAAATAAGATCCAATGCAAAATGGAGGAAAGAACTAATGACATTTGGTGTGAATGTGGATCTTAGAATGGGTTTTGTGTCTGTATGTTCTTAATAATGCATTAAAAAAAGACCTGTAATATTAAATGAAGACCGATAAAATACCTTGAATCACCATCCTGATCGTCAAGACCTTCCCCGGTTGTGTTCAGAGCATATGGACTTCGCTGTTTTGCTTGTGGAAATAAATGATATTATATTAGTTCACAAGATTATTAAAGCCAATTAGAAATACATGGGTGGAGATTAAATAACAATGCTATAGTTCGACAGAGCCCTAAAAACAAGATGTTTAAATAACAAAGCTATAGTTCTTGGTTGAGTCTTTATTTCTGTTGTTATGTGTGACCACTTGGGTTCTTTGCTTAAGCAGTTTTCCAGTATTTACGAAATAATTTAGGAACTACCCCAAGGTTTCCATATGTTGCCGTGAAAGCTTTGATATGAAAGTTTTACATAAAAGTCAGATCTCAGACTCATCAGGGTGTGGGCAAACTAACAAGAACTACAAAATGACACTCAATTTGAGCGAATAGGTAAATTACAGTTTACTAAGCACAAACAAGTACAACAACAAATGCATAACAACAGAAAAAGTTGTCATTGCGGGCCATGACATCCCTTCCTGAAATAAATTACAGTCACACTTTTCTTAGTGTTAGCATTACAGACATCATATGTTGCAGGGCTGTGATTTTATGTTGGGGGATAATTGTAACGTTGACAGTGCTTTGTAAATGTGTCATTATGTGAAAGTGAGACCTCAGGCAGAGTGTATTTCTTAAATAAAGTATTTAGGAGATGAACTAAGGATTGCTGGTTAATGTTAACCTAGCTTGTGCTACACCTACCTGTCAGAGATGACGGACATTCAGCCACTCTTTGGAAGGGATATCGGAAAAGTAGTTTGTTCCCTCTGCTGCCAGAGCTTACCAGTATGACGCTAATAGGGCTGGTTCTGTCGCCAGATTTGTACACGCTGTTTTGTGACTGACTGTACATGGATTGTCGGTTATCTGGTAAACCGGCTAATGGGTTGAACATAGTGCTAGCATTCTAGCTAACTTCACGTTAGCTGAGAGACTGCGAGATGTAACCCTAGACCGAGCAGTAACGGTTAGCTGGTTGCAAGGGCATTCATGTCTGCCATACATGAATACCTGAACAAATAATACTTTAACTGAAATTAACTTGAAGGTCTGACACTGTTGTTCTTCCTAACGCACACCCTGCTTCGTTTGTTATGTGTCACGTTGAAAAATGTCCGGATGGAACAGAGCAAGCGGCCAGGGGATCCCCTCCCATATATGTCAGGGCTCCGCTACAAGAATGTAATTATTATTTTAATTATTAACTTTTAATTATGTCAGCTTTAACATTTCCCTAATGTAAAAGTACCAATTCTTTATTAGCATATTTTGAAAAGAATGTATGATATCTATGGTTGTAAATGCATTAATGTTTGGCTACATCACTGTATTGTAAAAGCTGGAAATGTGATGCTAAGTTGAATGACTTACATCGTCATATTTATCTCATGATCTGAATCCATATCCATATAACTTAAAGTGCCATAAATAGGCTACAGCAGGACATTTCTTTCACATTTGTGAATGATGATGTCAAATTGAAATCAATTGCAGCAATCATAGTAGCCTACAGTCTGATCAATGTAGGTTAAATTGAGCTCGAACGAGTGCATGTATCAGTGGGGATAATGCAAATTGGTTTTACACCACATGAGCAAATAGTTGCATGAAATGGAGTTATGCAGCGGTCAGAGTATGAAGGTAGATATGGTGCAAAATGCGAGAGCGTGTAAAACCTGATGTGAGCACTTGCAGAAAAAAAAACTGAGCTTGTGTGCATACATTGCAGGTCACCCTTGAAAAAGAGATCTTTTGATCTCAAGGGGCTTCACCTGGTTAAATAAAGGCTACAGACACACATTTACACTTGTATAAAATATCCACGTAACTGTGAACCAAATGTACACTTGCACGTAACTGTGAACCAAATGTACACTTGTATAAAATATCCACGTAACTGTGAACCAAATTTGAAGTCACAGAAGAAGAAAAAAGTGTTGTAGCTTGTAGGAAAAAAATGAACTTAGTGATGTAATGTTCACTTGCAGAAAAATACATATTTTTTAAATATATTTTCCATTACAACTGCAACTTGGCTATTACAACCCTCTCAAATCAGTCATTACAACTTGACGAATCTGCTCTGTGGCAGTATAAATCGACGAATCTGCGGTCTTGACTTTTGCTACACTTCTTGCGATGAATGTGTCGCTAAAGTAATTTTCACCTGCAGATGTGGGGGGAGCGAGGGGGGTTGGAGCAAAGGGGCGGAGCTATCAGAACGACGAGACTCGGGTCAGTCACACATGCGGCTTTCACACCAGCGCTTTTCTGGTTCAGCTCCGGTTTCCCTTTTCAGCTCCCGCTCTGTACACACCGCCCACTGGCGCCCCAGAGCTGCCCCTGCTGCGTCATGACGTCACCGTTTACATCGCTGATTTGCTCCCCAACGGCACCCATTACGGCGCTCACAACAACAACAACAACAACAACAACAACAACAACAACAGCGTCGGGTCGATGATCGTGTTGCTTTTAATCACACGAAGCCAGAATAAATTGAATAACGACTTCTCCAACCTTATACAGCCAGAGCCCTAGAGAAACTAATACTTATCTCTCTATGGCTCTGGTCACAGCCATAGATATATAAACACGAGATGAGTCACCCGCGCTGCTGGCCAATGGAGACCGACGTTGCCACGCCATCTCTCTACAGGCAGTGCTCTCATTCATAACATTATGGTTTACTATTTAAATAACCATAGCTTGCTAAATTTTCAACCAATTTTCAAACGGTTTGGTTTTTTATAAACATCAAAGATGTAGTTATGATACTGCATACTTATAATCATGGGCTTTCATATGAAAATAACATTAATCAGATAAAGCAATAGCTATATACACACACACACAATGTATTTATATTAAATATTTGCCGGTGTATATATTTCCATTTATTTTATTATATTGTTAATATTTAAAATAAATTATAAAATTAAAATACATTTATATTTTATATATAAAAATCGGTCTCATGTTACCACTCTGTAAGCCAAGAGTTGTTAATTTAGCAATGCCTTAGCTTGAAGAACAGGGACACAACTAATGACAATAGCATATGTTGGTATATTATTTAGATATTCACACCTTTATCAGAAGAACCAAACCAACATAAAAAAAAATTCTCCCATGAGCCATCTAGTGTGTATATCAGGTTTATATCATAGGTTTATATATATATCTATGGTCACAGCCATAGTCACGTCGAACCGGATGACTGCGGGGCTAACGGTTCGTGTCGCTACCAGTCCGCTGACATGTCGCGTCAATCAACGGTAAATGTTGCCCATTACTTGCCCAGTATTACTTTGAATATTATTATTGTGATTGAGGATTAAATCCGCTTTGAAGACCACCGTTTTATATCGTGCAGTTTAGCGGCAAAATAACGTCAGTTAGCCAGCTAACGCTAGCTTTGTTGAGTTTATGCTAGCTAAACAAGTAGTGATTGTAGTCTACACAGCAGTAATTAATATATTATAGCCTACTGCTTTGGCACTAACGGTTGATAACCGTTTATGAAAATAAAACCAATTGAACTGTACGGAAATAATGACAAGTTTTATAATTGTCTTGGGCTCCTGCCTAACCTACCGCCAGCGCGATAGAAGAGTTACGACAACGGAAGTCCAAAAACGGTTATCGTCACGTGGTTCATGTAGACGAGGATCGTTCCCCGGAAGTTCATGGCGGGCAATGTGAATGCATTAATAACAGGAGATTGAACTACGATTTTTGGTAATTATTAGTGAATAAAGGTTTTGATTTGCAATGTATACAACAAATCGATATGTGTATGTATTTACATCAATATGTTTTAAAAAATAAAATAGAATTTGCTAATATTAAGTGATAATATTAGGATTAGTGTGAACAACTAGTTTACATGTTAGGCTAACAGTGCCTTGGTTAAAGAGCCTGTTGCTGTTTATTTATAGCTTTGAATTCTTTAAAACCAATATTATCTTCTTAAACTTGTATGGTAGTCAGGAGCATCACTTTCTAATGTTTATTGATATATTTAGAGGGAGGGGATCTAAAGTAATGCTTTAAAATTCAGATTAGATTAATTTCTACCATTTTCTTAAATTCATGGTAGTTTCAGTAATCCCATGGTAATTGAGGACACAAGTTATCTAAATGACTAATGTCATCTTTATGGCTTTCAGAAAGGACAGGAGACCGACAGGTGACTATCAAAGGACTAGCAGCAGCAGCAGCAGCAGCAGCAGGAGGAGGAGGAGGAGGAGGATGAGGAGGATGAGGAGGATGAGGAGGATGAGGATGATGATGATGAGGATGATGATGATGATGATGATGATGATGATGATGATGTTAAATGTGTTGTTTTAGGAACATCCATTGCAAATACATGGAATTCAATAAACATTGAATAGCATATCATGCAGTTTGTCTGTGCCTTTTCCTCCGTGTTGTCCTGGTTTGCTGTGCTGCCTCCTAGTCGCCACCATGGTTTGCTGTGCTGCCTGGGGATGCTCAAATCGCTCCGAGAAAGGAGTACGGATGTACGGCTTCCCCACTGACACGGAGTGGAGGAAAAAATGGCTGGCTCAAGTCAGCAGGAGCAATTTCACGACCAACAGCAAAAAAACATGTGATGTAATTATATACAAACACTGCATTTGCACTTTTTCACAAAACGAAAACCACACCATTGGGAGAGCTTAATTACATTACATTACATTGCATTTAGCTGACGCTTTTATCCAAAGCGACTTACAATAAGTACATTCGACCAGGAAGACACAACCTTGAAGAAAACAGAATCATATAAGTACATCAGGTTTCATAGAGCCAAGTATTTCAAGTGCTACTCAACTGGCTATAGATAAGCCAGTCCTTTATTAGTATATAAGTGCTCTGTTAGCAGTTCTTTGTTAGTAATTCTATCGCTCGAGGTGGAGTCGAAAGAGATGAGTTTTCAGTCTGCACCGGAAGGTGTGTAAGCTATCTGCTGTCCTGATGTCAATGGGGAGCTCATTCCACCATTTTGGAGCCAGGATAGCAAACCCACGTGTTTTTGCTGATGGGAACTTGGGTCCCCCTCGCAGCGAGGGTGCAGCGAGTCGTTTGGCTGATGCAGAGCGTAGAGCACGCGCTGGGGTGTACAGTTTAAAGGGATAGTGGAAATCCGCGAATTTTGGGTTTAACTTATGTATTTTTATTAAAAATAAGCATAATAAACAATTTTTTTTTATTTCATGCGCCTAGTTTCATTTTATTTTCAATTTTACTGCTCCCGACCACGCCCTCTCAATGAAACGAAATACTTCGGTAATCGTCGGGAATCTTCGGGTGATGACGAAAACAAAGGACGACGGGCACAAACAATGGCGGACATTCAATAGAATTTTCATGTGAATAGCCGACCTTTATTATGGTGAATAGATATGTTTTGTATGGCTGTAGTGCGACAGCAAATGCAGAGAATGGCGTTTCGACGCATGCGTTTCCAAGAAACCCAGCCATTCGTCGTCAGTGGGTGAAATTTGTTCAGATAACACGGGCAAACTTCACGGAGCCGAAGCTGACGAGTACTTCGGCAGTCGTGTGCTCCCGTCATTTGACTGACGATTGTTTCGAGATTCCTCTGTCTCTAGCTCAAATTGAAAGTGGAATACATAAGAAGTGAGTATTTTATTATGTTTTCTTGCTGATTTAATGCATCATTAGCCTGTACCATTGTGTACAACGCCATTTATTGCCTGTCGATTAGGCGACCGGAGGCCTCGTCATCCGATAATCCGGTACACAGTGTTGAATGTGTACACTACAGTCATCATATAGACATGATAGACTAACAGTACTGTGAGTACAGCCTACACTTGACAGGCAGCCTGGCTAGCCTAGGATTAGGAACCTACTACGTCAAAAGACCGATTGGCTCTAGCTGTATATCATGCTAGTATACAATTCATTTCAATGTATTCATGTAATTAATGCCCATAAGGCTGTTACATATACAATTAAAACTGCGGTCACAGACGTGCACGCAGTTGTGGGCGGGCCTTCGCGTCCGAGCGCCTGTAGGGGAGGGTCGCTGGTCGTCCCGGCGTCAAGCAGATGCGCGCGTGTCCTCCGAAATGAGCCGTTCGTAATTTCTCAAACGTTCGTGTCCCGGACTGCATCTTCCCCATAATACTCGGGCATGCATGTGAGTGGTGGAGGAGGGGGTGGTGGAGATGCAGGGCCTTCAGCAGGGCCTTCAGCAAACTCCAACAATTCTGCAGCAAGCTGCTCCCTGACAGTCTTCTGGGTGTGAGGCTTTGTCCTGCTGCATCTAACAAATGTGGAAAAACAAAGAGATTAGATTAATTCACTGGCTTATACTTATAGGATAATATTGGACTATAAATGAAATATTACACCAAATAAATAAGTAAACACATGTATATTCATTCACTGGCCATTCATTTAGAAAATGTAACTCCAAAAAGACAAGTAACACTATTTAGCATTTTGGCTAATCATTCCTGTTGGCTAAGCTAACACTGTGATGCAGTTCCACCAAACACAAAAGTAATATATAAAAAGGATAATATTGGACTATAAATAAATAATATTACACCAAATAAATAAGTAAACACATGTATATATTCATTCACTGGCCATTCATTTAGAAAATGTAACTCCAAAAAGACAAGTAAAACTATTTAGCATTTTGCCTAATCATTCCTGTAGCTTCTTGGCTAAGCTAGCACTGTGACGCAGTTCCACCAAACACATAAGTAATATATAAAAACAGAGAGATTACATACCTTTCCCGTGGTGGAAGTTCAACATCCGAGTCACTACTGCCCGGATCCAGGTCTGGCTGGAGGAGATCTTCATCATCCGACGAAGAGTCATTTGGTATGATCAAAGCCCCGCTATCGTCAGCTAGCATCTCTAGCACCTGCTCGCCTCGGTGGTGAAGCTCTCCCTTCTGGCTGCGTAATGCGTAATGGAGCGGGCGTAGTTTATACTACGCAGGATCCTATCTTTGGAACCCATTGGTCGATTTTGGTGATTGACACCTTTTCTGAACCGTTGGAGCCAATATAATCGAGTGACAGTTAGTAAGTCCCGCTAAACACTTACGTCAAGTAGAGAGAGGTTTGGGTAAACAGCACGTGAGACAGCATTAGCTCGGGACTGCAACACTTTCTACCTACTCTGCTGCCATGAATGTAATGATAGATTATCAGGAACAATTCTAAAGTGACTAAGAGACATTGGATTAACCTTAAGCAGCGTTTTTATTCCCTTGAACAAGAGCTTTGATCACAAAACAGCAACGGTAAGACATACTTATTGTTATGGTTTTGAAAACTGTTGTTTTTTTTCTTCTCTGTTCTGGCTGATAGCTCAGTGAGTTTGTGTCCTACAGTGATGATACTTATAACAAAAATAATCTGTGGAGTATCAGCTTTCAGATGATATGTAGTTTGTGCAGAAAACATTAAGTTTTAAAGGTCGTTTTTGCTAGTTAGCACCGGAAGTAGCATCTGCCCGTTTTAGCTAAGGGCTAATGCTAACGCTTCTTGTGAGACTTTTGTTTTGTTTCGGTAAAAATAGTTCTTATCGTCAGTTAGCTGAGATTCTTCTCTTTAATCTGGTATAACACATTAATAGGTTTTTAAATATTAAGATGCTCTGAGACACAGTGTCGTGGAAAAAAAAAACAGGGTCCCCGCCGGCTTAACAGGTTAACCGTGGCGTGCGGTGCAGTGGGTTGTGCAGACGTTCTGCCCTTGACTGTTTGTTTACTCAATAAACGCATCTCCTCTTGATATTAGGCCATGCATGTTCCATACCAGTGGAGTTTGCTTTTTGTTGTTGTGTTTATTGATCAAAAAGCAAACCTTCAATACAGCTGTTATGTGGTCAAGGTAAGTAAAGTAATAATTGAAGCTGTGTATTGGTTAATATTAGCGTATGACTTAAAATGAAAACACAACAGCATTTCACAAAACGCTACAGCATTTCACAAAACGCCGCAGCATTTCAGAAAACACCACAGCATTTCACATTGGACGGAAAGGGTATTCCGTAGGGAGAACACTTCTTGTTTATGATTGGACAGAGCCAGCCAGACAGCACTGCTGTGATTGGTTGTTTTTGCTGCCAGTGAAGAAATGACGCTTCGTGATTGGTCAACGTCCGACAGCGCAATATGTCCCAACCGGTCCCTCCCAACACATCAGCCGTTAGCACACACTCAGAGCTCACAGCTCCTCATATCTGTTCAGAAACTGGACAAAAGTTAAACATGTACAAACCACAGACTGTCTATGTCATGGCGAATACAGTCGCTGCTTTATTTATGTCTGTATGACGTTGTTGTGAGTGTGGACGGAGCAGCTACAGGTTAGTTTAGCCTGATGGATCCGATTCCATTCTGAAAACACGCATTTTAAAAGCTTTTCGCCTGCCGTCTTGTCTGCAGACTTGTCAAAGCATTAATTCATTCATGGTTTTTACTAACCGTTATCAGTATTAGTTACTTCGGCATCACTTTGAAACGTGTATTACAATTAAATCACTTTCAAATATGTTCATTTTGTTGTAGTTGGTATCTCCTATAGGATTTACATGGAGATACTTCCCGCCCCCTCTCCAGCGCGTCTTGTTTGAATGACAGGAGCAAACACAGCTGACAGCCGCGGTGAAACTCAAGCGATTAGAGAGATGCGAATATTGGGTAAGGCAAGGCAAGGCAAGTTTATTTATAGAACACTTTTCAACTCAAGGCAATTCAAAGTGCTTTACAAAAAAAAAATGAAAGACATTAAGCATTAAAAAAGAAAAGCTAATCAAATAAATATTAAGGAAAAATACATGGATAAAAGTTAAAGTGCAGTCTAAAATATAAATAGTTCAATTAAACATTACAAGAAAAAGTACATGGATAAAAGTTACAGTGCAGTTTAAGATATGAATAGTTCAATTAAAAGCAGCGACAAAAAGAAAAGTCTTCAGCCTGGATTTAAAAGTAGTCAGAGTTGCAGCGGACCTGCAGGTTTCTGGGAGTTTGTTCCAGATATTTGGAGCATAATAACTGAACGCTGCTTCTCCATGTTTAGTTCTGACTCTGGGGACAGAAAGCTGACCAGTCCCTGAAGACCTGAGAGATCTGGATGGTTCATAGTTTAGCATGAGGTCAGTAATGTATTTTGGGCCTAAACCATTCAGTGCTTTATAAACCAGCAGCAGTATTTTGAAATCTATTCTTTGACACACAGGAAGCCAGTGTAAAGACTTCAGAACAGGAGTGATGTGATCCACTTTCTTAGTGTTAGTGAGGACTCGAGCAGCGGCGTTCTGAATCAGCTGCAGCTTTCTAATAGATTTTTTAGTGAGACCTGTGAAGACACCATTGCAGTAGTCGAGTCTACTGAAGATAAAGGCATGGACAAGTTTTTCCAAATCCTGCTGTGACATTAGTCTTTTAATCCTAGATATGTTCTTTAGGTGATAGTAGGCTGATTTAGTAACTGGGTAGTCTACCATAGTATTTACATGGAGATAAGCCCCTTAAAAACCATGAATTAATAAAGCATTAATTCTGTGTTTACTCCTGTGATTCAAACAAGACGCTGGAGAGGGGGCGGGCCGTATCTCCATGTAAATCCTATCGGAATCGGATCGATCAGGCTAAACTAACCTGTAGCTGCTCCGTCCACACTCACAACAACATCATACAGACATAAATAAAGCAGCGACTGTATTCACCATGACATAGACAGTCTGTGTTTTGCATATCTTTAACTTTTGTCCAGTTTCTGAACAGATATGAGGAGCTGTGAGCTCTGAGTGTGTGCTAACAGCTAACGGCTGATGTCTTGGTCCAATCACGAAGTCATTTCTTGATTGGCAGCAAAAACAACCAATCACAGCAGTGCTTCTCTGGCTGGCTCTGTCCACAAACAATATCACAAACAATAAGTGTTCTCCCTAAGGAATACCCTTTCCGTCCAATGTGAAATGCTGCAGTGTTTTGTGAAATGCTGCGGCGTTTTGTGAAATGCTGTTGTGTTTTCTGAAATGCTGTGGCGATTTGTGAAATGCTGTGGCGTTTTGTGAAATGCTGTTGTGTTTTGTGAAATGCTGTTGTGTTTTGTGAAATTCTGTTGTGTTTTGTGAAATGCTGTGGTTTCTTGCACTTCAGGGCCACCGTACCATAGAGATGTTTTTATTTTAAAGTAAATTGAGATGGAACATAGTAAAAACATGTAAATTCTAATGTCCGCCTAAAAAAAACCATTACTTATAGTGAAAACCACCCTTGAATGATGAGTTTAGTAGACTAAAAGCTTTAGGAATCCAAACTATAACATATAATAAGTACCCTGTATCAAGATTGATGTAAAACAAGTGAAATTTGACCTTTTTAAGAGAGGTTTAGAAAAATAAAGTCCACCTCACCTCTGGGTAATTTGGGAACCATCAGTTCCATTTGAACGTTTTCACTGTAAAAATCATTGTATTACTTTGTATTATCACTATAGGTATTCATTCCATCCAAATACAACTGTTGTGAAAAAATAAATAAAATAAAACATACTCTGTTATCGTCTTAGGCCCCACGGACCCGTAATCGCGTCATTTTCAGGAAACAACGTCTAAGGAAGCTTAATATTTAATAAACTATGAATATTTTATATCCATAGAACGGGAAAAAAACTAATTTAACTGATCTTTTTCATTTATTTTTTCACAAAAAACACACAATGCTAACAGTGAGCCTCTGAATTAGCCCCGAGCGAAAAATGCTAACCTATTACTGCACCGAAAATCACTCCTAGCTCCCTTATTACTTATCCTAGCTCCACATCCAACACATTGTTTATGACCGCAAGGAGACACAGAATCTAACGGTGCCCACCTCAACACTAAAAGATACAAACTAGCGAGGTTACCAACAAAAACGTACATCAAAACAAGTGGCGCTAGGTATTAGCATTAGCACTGCACACACCCACCGCGTGTTCCAATGAAAAGCATACATATATATAAATAAAGTATAAAGTATAGGTCAACACATTTCAGTATATCAATCAATCAATCAATCAATCAATGTTTATTTATATAGCCCAATATCACAAATGTTACATTTGTCTCAGTGGTCTTCACAGTGTGTACAGAATATCAGTATGACAATACGACACCCTCTGTCCTTAGACCCTCACATCGTACAAGGAAAAACTTCCAAAGAAAACCCAGTTTAAAGGGAAAAATGGGAGAAACCTCAGGGAGAGCAACAGAGGAGGGATCCCTCTCCCAGGACGGACAGACGTGCAATAGATGCCGTGTGTAAATTGAAAAGATAATACATTTGCAACATAGGTAGTCCAAATGTTTGGAAATGCATGTGTGTATAATAGGAAGATGAATCCACGAGGATATCCATCCAGGACCTATGATCCAGGACCACAGCCACGACTCAAGATCCAGCACTCGCGATCCAGGACACAGGACCGCAGGATCATCCATGACTCCGGATCCCAGCGTATATAGACACCAAAAAGAAAGACATTTGGGGAAGCTGGGTTAATCGGAACATGAGTGTACACGGGTATAGACAGAGAGAAGGAAGAAGTAAGATGTCCCCCGACAAACTAAGCCTATATCAGCAAAACTAGGGGCTGAATCTAATCAGCCCTAACTATAAGCTTTATCAAAAAGGAAGGTCTTAAGCGCACTCTTAAAAACGGATAGGGTGTCTGCCGCCCGAACACAAACTGGAAGCTGATTCCACAAATGTGGAGCTTGATAAGAAAAGGCTCTGGCTCCCATTGTACTTTTAAAGATTCTAGGAACAACCAACAACCCTGCATTCTTGGAACGCAATGCCCTAGTAGGACAGTAGGGTATAATGAGTTCTTTAAGGTAAGATGGCGCCTGCCCATTAAGGGCTTTGTAGGCGAGAAGAAGAATTTTAAATTCTATCCTGTGTTCTATAGGGAGCCAGTGTAAGGCAGCCAGAACAGGAGTAATGTGGTCCCTTTTCCTAACTCTGGTTAGTACACGAGCCGCAGCATTTTGAATCAGCTGAAGCGACTTGATTGACTTCTTAGTACTCCCTGATAATAGAGAGTTACAATAATCCAGCCTAGAAGTAACAAATGCATGGACTAGTTTCTCTGCATCGTTTTGAGGCAAGATATGCCTGATTTTTGCAATGTTACGTAGATGGAAGTAGGCGGTCCTTGAAATTGATTTTATGTGGGCGTTAAAGGATAAATCCTGATCAAATATAACACCAAGATTCCTTACAGTCTCACTGGAGGCCAAATTAATGCCATCCATAGTTAGTATGTCTTTAGATAATTTGTTTCGTAGATTCTTCGGGCCAAGTACAATAACTTCAGTTTTGGTCGTGTTTAACATCAAAAAGTTTAAGGTCATCCACGTTTTTAAGTCCTTAAGGCAGTCTTGAATTTTATTTAGATGATTAATTTCATCAGGCTTGATTGATAAATATAGTTGAGTATCATCCGCATAACAATTAAAGTTTACAGAATGATTCCTTATAATATTGCCTAACGGAAGCATATATAATGTGAACAAAATAGGTCCGAGCACTGAGCCCTGTGGCACTCCATGGCTAACTTTGGTTTGCGTGGAAGATTCATCGTTAACACGTACAAACTGAGAGCGTTCAGATAGATAGGACCTAAACCAGCCTAAAGCAGTTCCCTGTATGCCAACTAAGTGCTCTAGTCTTTGCAATAGGATATCATGGTCGATAGTATCAAATGCAGCACTAAGATCGAGCAAAACAAGAATAGAGACAAGTCCCTTGTCTGAGGCTATTAGAATATCATTTGTGACTTTAACCAGAGCTGTCTCTGTGCTATGATGTGTTCTAAAGCCAGACTGAAAATCTTCAAATAAATCATTGTTTTTTAAGTAATCACACAACTGTTTTGCGACCGCTTTCTCAAGAATTTTTGAGAGGAACGGAAGATTAGAAATAGGTCTATAGTTGGCTAAAACCTCTGGATCGAGGTTGTGCTTTTTAAGAAGCGGTTGTATCACTGCTACTTTGAATGATTGTGGAACATAGCCTGATAATAAAGACATATTCATAATATTTAATAAAGAAGTGCTAATTAATGGAAAAACTTCCTTCAACAGCTTAGTTGGAATTGGGTCTAACATGCACGTGGATGGTTTAGAAGAGAGAATCATTGAATGTAATTGTTCAAGGTTAATGGCTGAAAAGCATTCTAGTTTACTATCTAGTGTAATATTAGAACTTACGATTCCGGGAGCTGTTGATAACACTATACTGGTCGAAGGCAAGAGGTCATTAATTTTGTTTCTAAGAGTAACAATTTTATCGTTACAAAAGCACATAAAATCATTACTACTGAGTGCTATGGGAATAGAAGGCTCAATCGAGCTGTGGCTCTCTGTCAGCCTGGCTACAGTGCTGAAAAGAAATCTTGCATTATTCTTATTCTCATCTATTAATGAAGAGTAGTAGGCTGCTCTCGCTTTACGCAGTGCTTTCTTATATTCATTGAGAGTAATATGCCAAATTAAACGAGATTCTTCAAGTTTAGTGGAACGCCATATCCTTTCAAGTTGTCTAGACTTTTGCTTTATTTTGCGGGTTTCGGCATTATGCCATGGAGCTAATCTATGTTGTTTTATTTTCTTCTTTTTCAAAGGAGCAACAGAGTCTAATTTTATTCGCAGCGCATCTATAGCACTATCAACAACATGATCAATTTGGGGTGGTGTACATTTTGTATAAGTTTCCTCCCCTACATGCAGACATGCTATCGAGTTAAGTATTGGTTGAATCTCTTCCTTAAATGTGGCTATAGCACTAACAGATAGGTTTCTGCTGCAAGAGCTTTTGACTAATGCTTTGTAGTCTAGTAACAGTACTTCAAAAGTTACTAAGAAATGGTCGGATAAAGCAGGATTATGCGGTTCGACTAATAGTTGCTCAATTTCAATACCATAAGTCAGAACAAGGTCGAGAGTGTGATTATAACAGTGGGTTGGTTTATTTACACTCTGACAGAAACCAACAGAATCTAATATAGAGTTAAATGCAACAGTAAGGCTATTTTTATCATCGTCAACATGAATATTAAAGTCACCTACGATAATTACTTTGTCTGTTTTAAGAACCAAAGTTGATAAAAACTCAGAGAATTCTGATAAGAATTCTGCATAAGGACCTGGTGCACGATACACTGTAACAAATAAGATTGGCTGCAAAGTTTTCCAGGTCGGATGCGTAAGACTAAAAACGAGGCTTTCAAAAGAGGTATAATTACATTTTGGTTTAGTATTGATAAGTAAACTTGAGTCAAAGATTGCTGCAACTCCACCTCCTCGGCCCGTGCCTCGAGCAATATGAGTGTTGACATGGCTGGGTGGAGTGGCCTCATTTATGCTGACATATTCTTCATGTCTCAACCAAGTTTCAGTGAGACAGCATATATCAATATTATAATCTGATATTAAATCATTTACCAATATTGCTTTAGATGCTAGAGATCTTATGTTTAAGAGACCACATTTAATCTTCCTGTTTTGTTGCACTGTAGTAGTTGTTACATTTACTTTTATTAGGTTATTATGTATGACACCTCTATTAGGTTTTACCTTAAATTGTCCTTGGGCAGACACACACACCGCTAATATTGGGTATTTTATTGGGTTCGGGATTCCTATGGGTGACTGCCTAGGAGAGAGCGCAGAGAAGTGTGTAAGACTGCGACTCTGCCTCCTGGTCTCAACTCCAGTTTGTCATGGATTACGTCCACAAAGCCCTGAAATGTTTGCCGAAATGAGATCTGCACCTTTCAAAGTAGGGTGAATGCCGTCTCTCTTAATCAGACCAGGTTTTCCCCAGAAGGCTGTCCAATTATTTACGAAGCCCACATTGTTTGCTGGGCACCACCAAGACAACCAGCGCTGAAATGATGACATGCGGCTATACATGTCATCATTGATCAGATTGGGGAGGGGACCAGAGAAGATTACGGTGTCCGACATTGTTTTAGCATAACTACACACCGATTCCACATTAAGTTTTGTGCATTCTGATTGGCGTAAACGAACATCATTACCACCGACGTGAATAACAATCCTACTGTATTTACGTTTATCTTTAGCCAGCAGTTTAAGATGCGCCTCAACGTCGCCCGCTCTGGCCCCCGGAATGCATGTGACTGTGGAGGCTTCGGTCTCTAAATTCACGTGTCTCATAATAGAGCTACCAATAACCAGAGTTGGCTTCTCAGCGGGTGTCTCGCTGAGTGGGGAATATCTGTTAGATACGTGAACGGGTTGGTGGGGACCTGCGGGTTTCGCGTTATGCCCCTTCTGAACAGTCACCCAGCCTCCCTGCTGCTCGGAAGTTGCCGGGGGACGGCTAAGAGGAGCTACATTTTGCCGGTCCGCACATGCTAACATGGGCTTTACTTTAGCTGAGTTACTTTCTAAGATGCGGAGCCGGGCTTCTATGGCTATGATTCCCGCCTCCAACCTAACAACTATACTACATTTAACACATGTATCCTTACCAGTAAGGGAGGCCGGGAAGTAACCAAACATGAGACAGGAAGAGCAGGAAATAGCACCAGAAGGTGGGGAAAGAGCCATGGCTAGCTATCAAGCTAAAGTAGCTACCGTTAGCAAACCCGAAAAGAGTGTAGGCAACTGTGGAGTTACAGTCGCTAAGAGAAGGAGAGTTGTGAGTGCTTAAGCTGTAGTAACGTGTGATTACAACGTCAGGCAGTTGCCGTGATCAAGAGTTTTAAAACGATCGATTAAGTTTAAGTTAATAAGCTATCAGCAACAGAACAGGCACACGGGATACCCGGAGATGACAACAACAACCGGAAGTTGCAACGTGCTCACCGCAATAGGTTCCTCCTTCCGCTCAGTCTCTGTGTGTTTACTCCCTTAACTTAGGCAGTAAGATTGAGTTATAGTATAACACACCAATTGCGATATTACTCACGTTTGACCGTTTGACCGTGGAGCAGGGTTTCTATGTACCGAGAAGTGGGTAGTTTAATGAGTCTGTTGACGACAAAACCTCCGCGCACACAGACAGCCAAGGCAAGCTACCTGAATTAAGTCTCTCCCTAAACCGGAAATACCGGAAATGTGACATCCGGTTTGTCATTCACAATAAAGTTTTTCAAAATAAAGGTACATTTAATATTGACGTATCAAATTGATTCAAATGTCTTACACAACACATGTATCGAGACAATAAATGAACTGTTTATATAGTCGATCAACACTGTGTATGTTACTCATTACAGGATAATCACATGGCACTAAATCAGACCGGCTGTTCTCCTCCGTTTACACCCTGCTGGTTTAAATTATGTGTTCTATAGGCTCTGTGCACAAGATTGAGTTGAGTAGTGAGCCATTCGTTTTTTTTTCGTGGTGAGATGTCTGCTGAGAGGTCCTTGTATACCTCGCTGACTTTGAGGACATCTGGGTCTGGCAGCTCCCCCCGCACGGCCTTGTAACGTGTACTCCTTTGAACACAGCTACATACAATTACTTAGGACAATATATATTACCTTACACCGTCAGCAACTGTAAACTGCTTTGGCATAGTGGAAATGAACACCATGTCACTCACTCTGCCTGGTTTCACACACTATTAATTACACAAAAGAATTGTCAATTTAATTGAAAAGGTCGTTGATGCAATATACTAAATCAGCTCTTGGCACAAAGGAAATACTCATTAAATCATGGATTGGCTGTGAACACATACTGTTATATTGTATTGCATAGAAAGATGTGTTACTGTTGTGCTTGTAGTGGATATACTGTTTGTAGTCGTAGATAGAAAAACAAAGATGGAAAACATTTCACCATAGGCTACATTGTTTAGGAGTTTTATATGTATTGGGTGTTTATGGTTAATGTGGGAAATTAATAAGCAGAGCTGTTGCTGGTAAATTTGTGTGCCATCATAATAGTAATGTGTATACAGCGTTTCGTGAATATCTGGAAAACTATATGCGAGTAGTTTGGAGTCATTTGAGACATGTAAATCGTCAAAAATGGTACATTCTCTGTTAGCTTACGTTCGCCCCGATTGAGCTAGCAACTATTTTATTCGCAATTTAACATGATATTGGATATGGGCTTAACTTGTCCTGGACTGGAATTTTCCCGATCTTTTCCCGAGGAGGTGTTTGCGAAAAAGCGCTTAAAATGCATGAATAACACAGATTTTTCAAAATGGCCGACTTTCTGGGGGGCGGGGCTAATGGAAGCTATTTTGAAATATGTCCGCAATTCCATCAGTAATGTCTGTGGCAAGATTGGGGTAGTTTGGAGAAACTATATGTGACTATCGCACAATAGGGGGCGCTACTGAGCTGGTGTACAAAAATGTACATTTATTTTTGTACAGTCTGGAAAAAGACGTGGGTTGTGACGTGTGTTCCAAGTTTTGCGTCCGAAAGTCATTTTAGCGATTTTGTGGCATTTAAATCGTCAAAATTGGTACATGTTCCGTTAGCTTACGAGCTCCCCGTTTGAGAAGTCGACTATTCATTCGCAATTTAGCATCACATTGGATATGGGCTGATCTTGTCCTTGTTTGAAATTTTTCCGATCATTTTCCTAGGACAAGTATGCAAAAATGCGCTTAAAATGGACATATTTCCAAATGGCCGACTTCATGAGGGGCGGAGATAATGGAAGCCATTTTGAAATATGTCCGCATTTCCATGAGGAATCTCTGTGCCAAGTTTCGGGTAGTTCGAAGAAACTATATTTGACTACCGCACAATAGGGGGCGCTACTGAGACATATTTGCTAAAACGTCCGATTTTTTTCTACAGTCTGGAAAAGGTTGTGGGCTGTGACATGCGTTCCGAATTTAAAGGCCGTAACTCATTTTCTCCCCTACTTATGGCTCGGTACATTTTTTAACCCTTCGATTTCGAGAAAAAACTGAATAGGACACGCCCACATTTTTCATTGGTTACGACCCTTTAAATCTCAGTTTATACTCACCCTGCCAGTATGTCTATGACAATATATATTTTTTTAGTCCATCGGTTCTTGAGATATAAATTAGTTGTGTTTTTGGCGCCCCCTATTGTTCGAAATGAACATTGTTTGTTGTGCCTATTCCCCAAGACACACTGAACCTATCCACCGAAATCTGTGATATTTGGATACATTTTGGATGAATTGTGAGCATTTATGTGTAGGCCACACCCTTTTGCTAATACATTTTGATTGATGTCGGCCACATTTTTCCACACCTCGTGCTCATTTTGTACGGTAATGTGTCTGCCCCTCCATTGATGCTGTGCACTAAGTTTGGTTTGGAAAATCAAGAAATTGGAATTTAAGTTAATATTTCAATGTTTTTCACATTATGCTAATTTGAAAAAAATCAAAGTAGGCGGAGCTTCGGGATATGAGAGGATAATATGTAGAGCTGCTCCACCCGGATAAGTGTGCAAAATTTCAGGTCCGTCAGACTTACGCTGCGACTTTGTACATTTTTCGAAACACTGAATTTACACAGGTGGCGCTAGAGAGCAAGTTGAAAAATGTTCTCCCATCGAATCCAGAATGTTAACATTTTCACCGGTCCTGGCGGCGTTGCCAAATGTCGCTACATGAATAGTGTCGTAACCCCCTCAAAAACAGGTCGAAAGTGCAGAACCGGTAACAGAAGAATAATAATACTGACGATTTCAATAGGTCTTTGCACTACGTGCTCAGGCCCTAATAATAAATGTGACAAGATAATTTATGTGAACCTGGTATGTTATGAAATGTACCCTACATGCAGTCATCCTCGGGCATAGCCATAGGCCTACAGTACATGCATGCCAACTTTTGCAATATATAATGGCGCGTTTCCACTGCAGCAGGTAGCTCGCTTTAAGCGTGCCGAGCCGTGCGGGCCCCGTTTTTGGTTGCGTTTCCACTTGGCCTAGTTTTGGCCCGTGGCTACTTTTTCACCTTTTTTCACAGTAGATCGTGGTTCTAGGGCCAGGAACAACCAGGCTGAGTCGGGCTGAGTATGCTAAACTAGAGAGAGAATCGCTGGCAAGGGGGCTACAACTACAACAAGATGAACATATTTGACCGTGATTTAATTGTAATACACGTTTCAAAATGATGCCGAAGTAACAACATACTGATACCGGTTAGTAAAAACCATGAATTAATGCTTTGACAAGTCTGCAGACAGACGGCAGGCGAAAAACCCTTTTAAAATGCGTGTTTTCTAAATGTAGCTTGGCTAAGCTAACGTTATATATGCTCCGACCGTCCACACTCACAACAACGGCCTATACAGACATAAATAAAGCAGCGACTGTATTCGCCATGACACAGGCAGTCTGTGGTTTGTACTTGTTTAACTTTTGTCCAGTTTCTGAACAGATATGAGGAGCTGTGAGCTCTGAGTGCTAAGAGCTAACGGTAGTGATGGCAGTTTGACACTGAAGCTTTGAACGGAGCTTCAACCCTGGACTTCCTATTCCATAGAAGCAGTGCTTCGAAGCTTGCTTCAAATCACGTGACATGTGACGTCCGAAGCAGCAACTGCTTCAAGTCACGTGACATGTGATGTCCGAACCAGCAACTGCTTCATTTCCTGAATGAATCACTTGACTGGTTCACGGTCCATTCACGCGATTCAATGCACTGCCTCGTCTCGATTCTGACAGGTGACAGGTTGAAACCGTTTCAAATTTGAGCGCTTCAACACTTTATAACCGCTCTAAACAATGCGCAATGTGTGGGTTGTTGTTGCTGTTGAGTTGTTGTTGGCATTGCATTTGAATTGGATCATTATAGAGCAAGCCAGGAAGAAAGATAGGTCGTTATGGCTCGTGAAACACTTCGAAATGTGGAGAAGCTGTGAACAAAAAGAAAATGAGTAATATAAAATTAAAAACACTTCAATGCTCTAAGGAATAGATAGCCCAGTGGATAGAGGCGGCGGCCAGGGTGCGGCGATGTCCTCCGCTCAGCTGGTTCAAAGCCCGGAATAGTTAAACTTTTAATCATTGCTTTTCAACTTTAATACTTTAATAACTGATAAAAGTCCCTCTCCGCCCAAAAAAAGGTCCAGCACTCTCTAGTCTCTTCTCAATAACCCAATACACACAATTATCAATCTTTAATTGCAAATAGAACATGATATTCAGTCTTAGTGTGTGTGTGCATCGAATATTTTTCAAGGCAAAGATACGTTAAACCCACTGCAGCCTTGCACTTCGCCAGGAGAGATCGCTGTAACTGAAGCTTCGAGAAATGAACCTATTTCCGACACAATTGTCCAAGTGGTACGAAGCTTCATTCAAAGCTTCATTTTGCCATCACTAGCTAACGGCTGTGTTGTTTTTCTGGGGCTCTCATTGAAGATGACGTCACGGCTCCGCCTACACTGCGTTACTATAGTAACTGCCCCAGTTCCTAAACTGTAATGGAAGCGCAGCATTATAGCGCCTAGACTAGAGCCTACTCCTAGTTACGGAGCGTCCACACTACAGCTTCAAAAATAGCTTGGAGCTGGGCGTGTCTGGAGCTTGGGGATTTTATTCAAGCAACACGGCCAACAACCAATCACATGAATCTCCCGCCCCCGACATACAAAGCAAAAAACCCCGGGGATTGTATTGGAGCAATATATATATAAACTCCCCAAACAGGCGAAAACCTACCAGTTTCACCCACTGTCTCTGCCACCTCCCTCCATGCCTGGTTCCTCCGGTTTGTATCCCGGTAGGTGAAGAGGGTCTGGTCATACAAAACCGGGTGATTTGCTACGGCGATAGTTAGTTTCTCCTCCGACTTTTTTTGAAATATAGAAATGAACGGCGGGATATCTCTCCCAGCTTAGACGCGGTTTGATTGGCTACGGCTTCAGCTGTCAGATTTTAGGAAACGGGATTTGATTGGCTGGCGCTGGCTACTTCGGCGTCTCCGGCGTCGGAGACGGCGGAGACGGACCGCTCTGCTACCCACAATTCAGTTCGGCGAAAAAGCGAGGCTACGTGACAGCCGATGGCAGATTGGAGTTTTTGACGCTGTCGACGCTGTAGTGTAGACGGGCCGTTACTGTGCTTTTTTCTGTGGGACCAGTACTACTACTACTACTCAGTCTAACTGTCTAGGGCTTGGATGGTGGCCTTCAAAATGTCATGAGGAGTTCAGCATTAGGCCTGCGACTACAAATGATTCCAATCCAAGGCTCAAATCCATGCTGCATTCAACTGTCCAATAATCATGATAATTAATAGCTAACACTTCAAAGTCTAGTCACTAGGAATACTATACCAAATACATGTAGTACCATTCACCATACTCCATGTTAACACCATCACCTTTTTTTATAGTTATGTACACTTATTTTCTAGTATATTGTATGACTACTGTAATTCATAGGGGGGTAGGTATAGCTTTTTATTTAATTTGATAACTTTTTAATACACCCCCTAAAATGAAAACATTTTACCCCCTTTTCTAGTTGATCAATTATTTTACCCCCTTTTTCTAGGGGATCCAGTTATTTTACCCCCTTTTCTATATGAAATGTCCATGTTCACACAGTCTATAGCTTAGAGTTTGCGTGTCTGGAACACGTGGCTGAATTTTCTTTATGAATATAGTAGTTGGAATTTCCTCAAATTACAGGAAAAATGATGTCTCCCAAATAAAATATATAGGGACCTGGGGAAAAATATTATATCTCCTCCATCTCCCTCTGATGGATTAGCCCATACCTACTAATAAATCACGTTTACGTTTCAGGCAGACCAAAAAAACTTGTCCACACAAGGGCCAAGTCGATCCAATGCGAGTTGGTGCCATTGCCACCGCTCACTCTACTCAGACCGTTTGGGGAAAGTACTGTCAAGGAGCACATTGTAGCAGAGGAAACTGAGTTTCCAATGGTCATGGAAGAAGAGAGCGACTGCGACAGCAGTGATGACAGTGATGACAGTGACATGACTGGTGAGCCCGACTCCGTTGATCCCGAATGGTTTCCACCAGAAGACATTGAAGAAGAGGACGACTACATGTGAGTTGAGTGTGGACCAATGCGCATACCCTATCGGCAGAATACAGTTCACCCTCATTGCGAGATATGCACGAAAGGCTGGCGACTGGTTACTCCCTCACTGACTGGTCACTCCCTAGCCTAAAATCTATAAATTGCCATAGGCCTCGACTGTGTCTGCCTATCTTCTCTTCATTTTTTTTGTAATTTCAAGAATGATTAATGATGTAGGTCTATGGGACCTACATACATGATGGACAAGACATAGTGCAGGGGTCCCATGCGTGGGTTGGCTGCGGAATGCACAGAAATCCAATTCCCTGCATCAAATGTGCATTATTACATTCTTCAGCAATTTCAGAAACAAGGCCAACAATATATTTTTTAATGTAGGCCTATACAGTACAGTACTCACTCAAGTACTACTTGAGTTTTCTGAAAGGTATGAATCTGTTTTATTTAGTCTTTCACAAATGAATGGCAGTCTGAATTTGTTATTCTGACCTCGGGGTTAAATTGGTTAACTCTTCTTTTTTAAATGTATTTCTATTCCACTTTCAGGGAAGAACTTTTACCAGGTGCATCACCACAACACCAGAAGTATGTTGTTGTTGTTGTTGTTGTTACTGCCGATTCTGCGATACCACCAGCAGCTGGACCAGTCAACCAAAAGAGGGCTTGATCGCGGAGGGAAATATTTCTCTATCTTGTGCTATTTTATATGCCGGTGCAGTGCCACACAAAGTTATCCGTGTGCTTAATTTCTGGGGAGTCCAGACGTACTCAAAAGAAACGTACTTCTACCACCAGAAGCAGTACCTCCATGGTGCTGTAAGACGAGTTTGGGAGAAGCAGCATAGCGTGAATCTCTCACAACTGCATAAGCATTCCTCGTTTGCCGGAGATGCGACTCCATGGGTCACAGTGCCAAATATGGCAGTTACAGCCTACAAGACACGCGTAGGAACAAACTGATTTGTACAGAGTTAATTCAGGTAAATCATATCTTTGGCTACATGTAATTGAAGTGTTTGTTACACTTATCATGCTTATGATTTATATCTAGTGAATTCAAATTATAATAATGACAATTGGGAGTGAATCAAAAACCCCTCGCCACATCTGGTACACTGCTAAAAAAAATGATCATTCAAGCTCCGCCTAAAGCCAGGCTTATTATATTTGTTGGTTTACAGATTTTTTCAGCAAAAACAAAGAACAGGTGGTCGAAATAAAAATATAAATATATTCCTAGTTCGATTGAGATTGATTTTTTTATTGCAAAACTTCCCAACTGACCATACGATGACCAAAAATGGCTAGACAGTAAAACAAAATTAAACTCTTATTTTTATGTTTAGAAAGTAGTTTATATGAGGTCAGTTTGTATGAATTTAATGCATAATAAAGTTTCCATTCCAGGCTTTGATGTACTTTTGTGTACTTACCTTAACAAATTGTTGTTGTTCAATTTATAGAGTACAGAGGTAAAGTCAAGCTACCATATGGAGCGAAGGGTTGAGAACATCCCTGCTAAAGGTGGAAGTGGCTGTGCCTGATATAGAGCCGACACTCACGACGGATGGTCACCTCCAAATAGAAAAATGGTTGCGTGATAACAAACCGAAGTTGACCCATTATTTGGATGTATGGCACGTTGCTAAAAGTAAGTACCGGTAGCCGGTAGGCATATTTCAGTGGCTGTAATGAGCCCGCGTACAGGGCCAAAATGCTGGCCTGTGGAACTGGAGGTCTTGATGGCAAAGACAAGAAACAGTTTAGGTGACTGCTGTAGTACAATTTTTGTAAAAGTAATTCATTTCCTACTCTTGCAGATCTCCAGAAGAAATTGGCAAAATTGGCTGGCTTGAAGAAGTATGCGCTTGTGGCCGAGTGGATGCGAAGTATCCTATACCATTTGTATTGGTGTGCAGCAACCAGTGAGGGCGATGCAGATATGCTAGAGGCAAGATGGAAATCGATGTGCAATCACATCGCCAATATCCATGTGCATGAAAATCCATTGTTTGCCAAGTGTAAGCATGGTCCCATCAAAAGAAAGTGGTTTGAACCAGGTAAGAAATTCAAATTCAAATATTTTATTAATTAAAAGGCCCACTAAAGGTATTAGGTAAAATTATTAAAACCCACTTTCGTGGATTGTAAACAATGGATTTGCCTACCAGTTACTTGCTTCAAACATGAGAATTTGGCACTAGCACTCTCATAACTGCTCCATCCATGCCAAGCTCGACCTTCAGGGTCAAGTTTGTTTTAGAGTCTTGAATAAAATCACAAGGTCCATGTAAACATGCCTATGCTTTGTTTTATACCATCCATGCAAGTGAACTAGACTCAAACATGGGTTGGTTGGACTTGGTACAACTATTTAGCTATTTCCCAATGACAAATGCATAATTCGTTCTTTTGATTTTCATCAAATTCTTGACAAAAAGGGGCTACACTATTGCCAGGTGTTTATTGAACTGGTACTGAATTGTTTTTCCAGGCACAGAAGTTTATGAAAAACTTACAGATATTCTCCTGTCGAAACGCTTCATGAAATCGGTGAGAAAGTTAAGTCCCGATAGCCAGACATCTAGCCTTGAAGGATACCAGGCGACCATCATCTACTTTGCACCCAAGATGTACCATTTCGGATATGCGACGATGATAAGCAGGTATAGTGTCTCCACCATAAGGCGAGAATTGTTTTATTGGTATTTGTATTGGTATTTTTGATGGTCGCGAACCTGGGAAATATTTTGTGATCCCTGTTACTAAGTGAATATATTCCAAGCAATTTTAGCTAGATCCAATTGATTTTTAATGTTTTGGTGTCTTTTAGTGCAAAAGTGGTCCTGATATAGGTTTTATACCATTTTCAATCATTTTAAAAACAAATTCTAGAGATATACGTACTGTAGTCGTCTTATCACTGACACACTCAAATTTATTTACAGGTTGCAGTTGGCAGCACTCCATTTTAACGAAAATGGTGGATGGGATCAGGCAAAGGGTAAACATGGGGTGCTTCAGTTCAACATTGCATATCCGAAGTACAAGAAGAAGGATGGGTATTCTCTTAAACGAGTCTTGACCAAGTGTACATTCGGTGAGTACAACCAGACTGACAGTCATGATGGAAGAAATATTTTACTTGGCAAGTCAGTATAGATGGAGTTTACAAATATGCACCTCAACTTGGTGAATTTGACACTGATCACTGAAGTTTCAAGTCTTCGGAGCCCCTCTCACCATTCCAAAAACATATTTGCTGGGATTTGGTATGCGAACGAGGGGGCACTGCCCCTTCGATCCCTGGGGGGTTGTGGGGTGCCACGAAAACTGGCCAAAACTTGGGCTCTCCTGTGCTTTTCACAAATATGCAGTAATTTCACCCCCTTTCTGTTTATGGTTCAGGGCCATTCTAAGTGGCCAGGAGTATCCCAGGGCAGATTGGTGAATAAAGTGTTAAAAGTAAAAGTTTCTCAGAATATCTCTAAAACCGTGAATTAGACAAATGATATTTTTGACCCAATATGGATCAACTTGTTGAACATAGGATGGTGCTATTTTGATTTAATTTTGAAAGTGGGAAAAAGGTGAAAGTTTTCAAATTTTTATCATAGCACCTTCCTATGCCCGGCAAGTTTATCCGTGTTTGTTAAAAATGTCATTGGTGTAGCGCATATGGTTTTGGAGGTATTCTGGGAAACTTGGTGTCTTTTTACTTTTAATCAAGACTCAGTCTATACGATAGAAAACCTGGTTTTCATCCATTTTAATGTCTTCATTCCAGGCTATGTTAGGGAACTCCAGACTGAGCTGTATCAGATGGTTCGTACAGGAACAACCTTTGAACCAGAGAAAGCACCACCACCACTGTCTAGTCTTTATCAGCATCCATCCAAGCAAGAGGTCATTGAACGACATAAAGAGCTACATCGGTACAAGGAAAAAATGGACAAGAGGCTGACTTAGTCGATGTAGTTTACTAGACTTTACATTACATTGTTTTTTGAGTTTCCGAGTAACACATGGCCAACCAGGACTTCATGATTAACAGTTTGTATTGTAAATGTCAATAATTATATGTCCTGAAATCCATGGAATTGTGCATTTTCTTCTAGTCCTGGTGGTAAAAAATGAGCACGAATGCAGCTAACTAATTGGAGTGTCCTTTTGGAGCAGGTTTTTGGGAACATTTTACCCAAGAAGTCTTAAAAAGTATGAGGACCCTTAGAACATAGAAAATATCATAGCCTCCTCCAGTCCAAAGATCTTGGTCAACATCAGTCAAAGTTCCATAGAACATTGTTTACATTGTTTAGAAACGGGCTCTGATTTTAGAAGGCAGACTGGGTAAAATGACTGAAGTAGCTAGCCCTTGCCTGGGGTCCAGGCATTATTTATTAGGCCTACCTACTCCGCTCAATACTTTGACCATTGTAGCCTGTGCGGTCCCAGCCTGTGTAATGTTTATCAAAGTGCCGGCCTCTCAAGAAAAAGTTAACTATGAAAAGTTGACATTATCGCATGATCGGACATATTGAAAAGGAAAATAATAATAATAATAATTTCAATTTATATAGCGCCTTTCACGAAACCCAAGGACGCTTTACAATGGGAAGTAACAAAACAAAAGGTAATAATAAACATACAGAGCAATAGCAGGAAATAAGTGACTGTAAATTAGTTGAGGCCAAAGGCCTGAGTGAACAGATGGTGTTTGAGGTGTTTTTTGAAGGTGTCCAGAGTGTCTGCATTCCTGATTGCAGAGGGCAGAGAATTCCAGAGGGTGGAGGCTGCGACACTGAAGGCTCTGTTGCCAAATGTTTTCAGCTTGGAGCGCTGGATGGAGAGCAGCCCTTTGTCAGAGGACCGCAGGTGACGAGAGGGGGTGTAGGGCTGAAGGAGGTCAGAGATGTATGGAGGGGCTAGGGAGTGGAGAGATTTGTAGGTTAGCAGGAGGAGTTTGTACTAGATGCGTGACTTGACCGGGAGCCAGTGAAGGTGGATGAGGGTAGGCCATTGAAAAACGTCTGTAAATAGGATGGATGGCCGTCCCAATTAAAACATATACTATAGGCAATTAACAATGATTAATATTTGTAAAGGCTACAGGTGATCTTAAGATGCGTGAGCTATGTTTAGGGACCTACCAGTCAAGATTATTTGTGCGTAGGGGTGCATCATCTGGCGCCTGGTCCTGGTCATCCTCGCCATTGCCCATGCCGTGAACTAACTCCATCACCTCGGGCTCGAACAAATAAGGACGTGATGGTCTATCGTCTGGCTCATTATTATCACCATCGTCGCTTACTGAACCGGATTCAGATTCAGTTCCTAAAACTACATTTTCGTAGGAAAGCCGAGAGGATGTTTCTGACTCGCTATCATCAGTGGATACCTCGTACAATCCTTCTTCTTTGTCTGGTATATTTGCCCTTCCACGTTCATTCTGCATAGACGCCATTGTTTGTTATCGTTTCGTCTTCCTGAGTTTTTGTCACTTCCGGTTTGGCTGAAGCGATAATTTCGTTTCTAAAAAAGTTCGGGGAAGCTGCAATAAAGTGCTTCTAACATGTGTACGGCAATTATTATATTTTTTTAATCAGGTGTGATTGTTTTGGTACGTAATTATGCTTGTATATAAGTTAAAATGAAACTATTTGGGGTTCAATTTCCACTATCCCTTTAACCATGTCCTGGATGTAGGAAGGGCCAGATCCATTTGCAGCATGGCACGCAAGTACCAGTGTCTTGAAGTGAATTCTAGAAATTACTGGAAGCCAATGAAGGGAGCGGAGGAGCGGCGTGGTGTGGGAAAATGTAGGAAGGTTGAAGACCAGACGAGCCGCTGCATTCTGGATGAGCTGCAGAGGTCGGATGGCACATGCAGGTAGACCAGCCAGGAGGGAGTTACAGTAGTCTAGGCGTGAGGTGACGAAAGCCTGGACCAGAAGCTGGGTCGCTTTCTGGGTCAGCTGGGGACGTATCCTCCTGATGTTGTAAAGCGTGTATCTGCAGCAGCGGGTTGTAGCAGCGATGTTTGCAGTGAAGGACAGGTTGTTATCTAGGATCACACCCAGATTCCTTGCAGTCTGAGTCGGGGAAACAACAGAGGTGCCAATGTTGATAGTCAGGTCAAGAGTGGGACAATCTTTTCCCGGAAGGAAAAGCAGTTCAGTTTTGTCAAGGTTGAGCTTGAGATGATGAGCGGACATCCACTGAGAGATGTCAGCTAAACAAGCAGAGATGCGTGCGACGACCTGGTCTCTGAGCGGGGAAAGGACAGAATTAATTGGGTGTCGTCAGCGTAGCAGTGGTATGAAAAACCATGCGGGCTAATGACAGATCCGAGCAAGTTTGTGTACTGGGAGAAGAGGGGACCAAGAACAGAGCCCTGAGGGACCCCTGTAGTTAATTGACAAGGGTCGGACTCGGACCCTCTCCAAGTTACCCTGTAGGTACGGTCTTTGAGGTATGAGGTGAGGAGGGAAAGTGCAGAGCCTGAAACTCCAAGTTCTTGGAGAGTGCGAAGGAGGATCTGATGGTTCACCGTGTCGAATGCAGCAGACAGGTCCAACAGGATGATGACAGAGGAGAGGGATGCTGCTTTGGCAGTGTGCAGTTCATCAGTGACAGCAATGAGAGCAGTTTCTGTGGAGTGGCCTGCCTTGAAACCAGACTGGTGCGGATCCAGAAGGTTGTTCTGATGGAGATAACAGGAGAGTTGTTTAAAGACAGCACGTTCAAGTGTTTTAGACAGGAACGGGAGGAGAGAGACAGGCCTGTAGTTTATAACATCAGACGGGTTGAGAGTGGGTTTCTTTAGGAGAGGGTTTACTCTTGCCTCCTTGAGACTTCTTTGGAAAGTGACCAGAAGTGTTGATGAAATGGGTGAGAAAATATCAGGAGCGATAGTCTGAAGGAGGTTTGAAGAGATAGGGTCCAGAGGACAGGTGGTAGGGCGGGCAGAGGTAATGAGGGTAAGAACCTCACTTGGCGAGAGAGGGGAAAAGGAGGTTAGTGTGCGGGTGGAAGGAGGGTCTGGTGACCCATCGGTGAGTAAAGGTGAGTCAGAAAAAGAAGAGCGAATATCATCAACCTTTTTTCAAAGTGGTTAACAAAGTCGCTTGACAGAAGTGAGGAGGGGGGAGGGGCTTTGGGAGGGTCCAAGAGGGTGGAGAAGATGGAAAATAGTTTTTTAGGATTGGAATAGGAAGATTGGATCTTATCTTGAAAGAAAGTGCTTTTTGCCTGAGAGATCGAAGCAGAGAAAGAGGAGAGGAGAGCCTGATAGGTTAGGAGGTCGTCGCAGTGTTTGGATTTCTACCGTTTCCGCTCTGCTGCCCTAAGGACGGTTCTATTGGCACGCAGTGCGTCATTTAGCCAGGGAGCAGGAGGGGACTGACGAGCCTGCCGAGATGTGAGAGGACAGAGAGAGTCCAGAGAGGAGTAGAGAGGAGAGTTTCCGCAGCAGTGTTTGGAGGCAGGAGTTGGAACGAGTCAGAGGAAGGGAGGGCTGAGAGCACCGATGAGGCAAAGGTAGAGGGGGAGAGGGAACGGAGGTTACGGCGGACAGGTGCAGGATGAGAAGAGATTAGTTTATGTTTAGAAAGGGGTAGATAGAATGAAATGAAGAACTGATCGGATGTGTGGAGCGGGTTTACAGAGAGGTTAGAAGTAGCGCAGTTCCTTGAGAATATGAGATCAAGGACATTGCCAGCTTTATGAGTTGGTGGGGACAGAGACAGTGAGAAAGCAAAGGCGGTTAACAGAGATGTTAGTTCGTCTATCTTCCCCGTCTGGAGGTTGAAGTCTCCGAGAAGTACAGCGGGAGGGCCAGATTCAGGGATGTGTGATAGGAGATTATCCAATTCCTCCAAGAAGTCCCCCAAGGCGCCTGGTGGACGGTAGAGAACAACAATGGCTAATTGTATAGGATGGGTTACTGTGACGGCATGGAATTCAAAGGTGGAAGGAGTGAAGTTAGGTGGCTTGAAGAGGGAAAAGCTCCATTTGGGAGAGAGCAGGAGACCAGTGCCACCTCCTCTGCCAGTGGGTCTGGGTGTATGGGAGAAGGAATATGCTGTGGAGAGAGCTGCTGGGGTGGATGTGTTGAATGGAGTAATCCAGGTCTCAGTGAGAGCAAGGAAATCCAGAGATTGCAGGGAAGCGTAGCCAGAGATGAAGTCAGCCTTAGGAACAGCTGACTGGCAGTTCCACAGGCCGCCTGAAACTAGATGTTGGATGTCAGTGGAGCACGTGGGATAGACGAGAGCAGGCCGGTTATAGCGATTAGGCGATACACGGGGCCAGTGATAATTGCGAGAAGACACATGAACAGGAATGGAGAAAATACACATGATTATAGCATGAGGGGCTAGAAAGCTAAAGAAAAGAAAAATAAGACACCAGCAATACTTAGCTCAATCAGAGTAGGATTTGCCTCCTCTTTGCCACTCCCGCAGGACTCCCATGTCTGACGCTGAAGCTGACGCTCAAAGAAAGAGCTACCTAAATGGACACCTGATTGCTGAGTTCTCACAGCTGTGGTGCCACGCCCCTCTAATTAGTTAACTCTCTACAGCTGATGGGTGACAGCTGAGAGGCCCTGCCTATTTTAATGCAGCCTTGATTGCCTACTGAGAGCAGTGTAACAGGTTCACGTGATCAGATCTGAGATTTAAATTCTCTCAAAAGTGCCGTTTTAGCTACAATAACTACAGAACAATTATACAGAGTAGAATAACTGAAATAGAGAAATCTAATTAAACAAGAATATTACTTACAGTGGTTGCTGCGTCAATAGGTATTGTCGCCACCGGGTCAAAATACACACACATCATGTTTTGTTTAATACAAAAAAACAGGGAAAGGCTTGAAAAACACTGAGTTGAGACTCAGGGTGCAGGGTGCAGGGTGCAGGGTGCAGGGTGAGGGTCTCAGTGCAGGTATTCAGGCTCCATTGAATCCCCCTCTGGTTCTTGTGCTGAAAGAGGGAGTAACAGAGAAAGGGTTATACACACCTATATAGCACACCTATTGGATGGGAAATTGCCTTGGGGAGATAAGGTGTTTACTTATATAAAACAGTAGTATTAAACTTACCTTGTGTTTTCACTCTCACTGAAGTCCCTCTCCCTTTGCCATCAATCCAAAATCAGCTGAGCTGCAACATTATACAGACAGGAAAAATCAACATAATCACAAGGACACAATATGGCTCTGCTAAAAACACTCACTCTTACACGCACCAAAGTTATATTTATCTAATATTTAACTCCCTCCCTCATACAATCCCGTTTAGAAGCCCCTCTTCTCTAATTCATCAACGTTGGACCAAATAGACATTAAGAGAACGGAATTGACCATTAAAAGGCTGTTCAACGTGTGTTGCTAACTTGCTTCGGTATCCTAGCTTAATCTGTTATCTGTAAACGTTCCCTAAATCTACTAATTTAGGGATAATACACTGACATCCTTTAATACACATGTTAATTTGAATCAGATGTACTGATAATATCCGCAATATAAATCTTTAAACTTCTTCTTACCTTTAAAAGTCCGTCACGAACGGTCTATTATGCTGCAACTCCACAGCTCTGCTAGCCTTGGCGCTAACTTCCGGGGAACGATTGAGAGGCTCCACGATCCGCCATTGCTGTAAAAAAGTGGTCCATTGGAGTGAACGGAGATGTCGTAACTCTTCTATTATATGGCTCTGACCTAACCTAACCGGGTCCGTGGGGCCTAAGAGGATAACAGAGTATGTTTTTTTTATTTTTTTTACAGTTGTATTTGGATGGAATGAATACCTATAGTGATAATTCAAAGTAAGTCCGCCTGGACTTTATTTTTCTAAACTTCTTCCTCGGCTGACGAGTCCGAACTCAAATACTCCGCCATGTTTTCGTCGAATGAGCTGTTCGTGTATTTACAAAGTGAACGCATAGATGACGTCACGACCTAGTTTTTCGGATCATGTGACTACTGAAAATGCCCAAAATGGCAGCTGCCTGACGGAATATACAGGTTTTGATAAAAAAGACCTATAAAATCATTATTTACCGGGGTATATCGCTGATTTCTTCAGGGTATGGTTTAAACATAATGTTTCACTAAATACTGAAGTTTTGATTAACTATCTAATGACTGGAGCCTTCCTTTAAAGGGCGGATCCGGTCAGAGGGAAGCAGATACAGACAGCATCACCACAAACACGTGCCGTGTGTTTGAAGTATATTATTACATTCTATTTGTATGATTGTTATTAGGAATCCAGCAGAGTAATTTACCCTAAGGTTAAAGTTGTTTGGATCGCTGAGAACCACTCATGTGATGATGTTTGCACACATCCAAATGTCTCCCACTTATTATACTCAGGGGCGCCGTAAAGGGGTGAAAGGTTAGGACGATTCTAAGGGCCCGGAACAGGGGTCCCAAATATTTTTAGAACATTAAGAAAAAATGTTTAAGTAACCTTTCATCAATCATCAATAATTAACATTAATATAACATGATATTGATGATGTAAGCACTAAACTAATTTTCTTCCAAAAGTTAATTATCCAAAGCATCGAACACCCCCATCTATTTACATGTAATGGTTTGGTCCTGCCTCCAAACGCTGTGCGGCACCGCTCTTTAGCAGCAGAGTGAGAGCATGTGAGGAGGGATGCTAGTACTTACGTGTGTACAATGTCTCAACCACTAACAAAGTCAGGCTTTCAAGAAAGAAAAGAAAGGAGAGAAAGAGAGAGGGACTAAAGGGCGACAGTATGTCACCCAGTTTTTCAAAAGAAAAGGTGGGTGTGGTCCATGAGTGGTGGAAATTAGTCTGTTAGCTAAGCTTAGTCCATTGTAAATAATAATTGTAATGTTTTGCTGACATTAAGTACTGTTAATATCTTCACAGAAAATGCAGAGGTTTTTCATTTCACTCCTCTTTTAGCTGACATTTAATAAATGCAGGTACATTTTTAGCAGCTATTCATACTAAATCAGTTGTCCCTCCCCCTGGTGCCAGGACCAACAGATCCATCTTTAGGCTCTGCAGCCCTGTCCCCCCATAAGGCTTTGCAGTCTGAGTCTTGCCATGCTGTCCATTGAAAGCCAGTTGGCTAGAAAGCTGGACTTCAAGGACTTGATCAGTGACTTTGCCTGTAAGAAGGCTAGGCGCTGTGCTCTTGGTGAGTAAGGCTGAACAAGGGCTCATAATAACTGTTAAAGGGCAAGGCTAGCTATGGTAACGATATTGGATCACTACACACAAGATGCATGATGAGAAAAAGACAGAACAGGTAATAGGCTCTGATTTAGCACCACCATCAGGCCTTTTCATTTCCATTTCCGTTTTCGTTTTGTTGTCCGTTTACACTTTAATACCTGCTTATTTTGTAGTTGGTATGTATATTTAATTAAAAAATCTGCTGCATATGTTATGTTTTTTGTTATAGCATTTTATAAATGATAATATTGGTGTTAATGTTCACTTTATTTTAATTTAAGAGATCATGTATATTTAAATTATATTTATTTAGATTTATGAATGTTCCATTCAAAAATGTTATTAAAAAGGCATGTACACCATAAAAGATGACTATTGAGGTCTATTGTCAGGAATGTTAGTGTTATATACAATAGTGAATTCTACTGCAGTAGAATGTTGCCATCACATTTCTGATTGGCTGCTTGTCACCTGAAATGTTATATTACCTTCAATTCAATTCATGACAGAGCTGTTATGGTACAGGCTGAATGCATTGCTTACATTGGTATGTTATCTCATCGACTCCTCCCAGAGACAAGCAGCTGTCTGAGGCAAACAGCTGGTGCATGACTTTTCTTTATGTTTTGAATTTGTGACCAGCATACACAACAGTTTCATCCTTTTAACTCTTCCGTATCCTTTTAAAAAGCTGCTACAATTTTCATCGAGAAACATGGTGTCTGTGTCACAAACTGCCTTAAATGAAACATTTACATTAATTTCACTAAGTTTAATCTTTTAACAAATGTTGTCCTGATCATCACCCCCAGGTATCAATTAATTTCCCAAATGTAAACCCTTTAAATGACAGTTATAATGCCCTGTTTGAAATGCTTATACTGAAAATAATTGAGACTCCAATGCTTCGTCCTCTTCGACTTTGTCAACACACAACACCAGCCACAGCAGAAATGATGGGCCTTTTCTCATTTAATCAAATCCCCCTCCTCGACTCCTCGGTCCTCCGGTAGTGACCCGGAAATGAATTTCAGCGCGCCATGTTGAAGGACATCTCATTTCTCTAAATGCACTTCGAGCATCGAGGAGGCTCTCTGGAGGAGCTCTAACCGAGGATACACTGATGGGTCCTCCACGGTCCTTCACGGCTCCTTCGCGGATGCATTTCCGGCAACAGAGATGTTTCAAAGAGTCGTGAAGCACGGCCGGTGTCAGTACCAGATGTGTTCGGCCTACCAGATATGTTCGGGTGTATTTCCGTCGCACCCGTCATCCGTCATATCCGTCTACTCACCTCCCTCTGCTCCCAGCGCTCTGCTGCCACACACCGGCCGTCTGCGGAACTGCAGCCGGAGGAACTCGGTACAGCTTGTTATATGTGTGTACTTGTGCACATAAATAATGTTTCTAATTATTTACAATTAAAAAAAAATATATATTCTGCGTTACTTTAGCCAACACTTTTATAAGGCCACTAGATTAGATAATTACGAAATGTGTAGATAGAATACATATCTTTCAGGTTGTTATTTTGTCATTGTTTAATGTTTTATTTACCTTTTAGTATTTTATATAGTATCTGAACTTTGGAGAGGAGTTGGGAGACACACCACACATCAAATCACATCTACAGATTGGTTCTCTGCTTCATACAAGCAGGATTTCAACGTCATGTACACCATTGACACCTGCCGTGGATGCTTGGAGCCTTACAAAAACTGCAAACCAGGTAGACTTCTTATTCTGGATAATAATGTTTATGTGTCATTACATATTTAGTGTGTTGTGGTCCTAGTGTGATTCAATTACAATATTTTCTTTTTCTATTCATAGGATATGTTGGGAAAGGTAAAAGAGGAGAATTGCAGGGCATCGACTCTGATGACCAACATCCAGGCTATTGCAGTCCCTTCTGCAACCAGATATCATAGGTACAGATTAACTCACACAAACAAATGTCAGAATAAACTAAATTGTCACTGCAATTAATGAAGATCATCATTTGATATGTTATCTTCAAGTTTGGTTTCCCGGATGCTGCCCGTCGTGGACTTCGGGTCGTGGCTGAACCTGTCTCTGCAGTCCTGCCTTGGGTCTCGTCATGCTGCTTCCCTGATGGCTTCCTCATATATTCTGAACACTCTGTGCTGTTATATTTGCTGTAAAGTGTCTCTACTGTAGGCTATTTTATTATTTTTACAGCACTTTGGCTCGACCAAAAATCTTTTATAAATGTGTTATATAAATAAAACTTGATTTGATTGATTTGATTTGAAAGGGTGTGCGCCAAGGTTCCATACTAGGACCAATAATTTCACCATATATGTAAATAATCTCTAATAATTTATCAAATGCTGCTTTCCATTTTTATGCAGATGATGTAATTTATTGTTCATCCTCTTCTATAGAGCAAAGTCTTGATTTCCTCCAGTCTGCCTTTGATGTTATTCCATCCCATTTATCTCAACTCAAGTTAGTATTAAATGCAGACAAATCCAAACTCATGATATTCTCAAATGGCAAAAAGTTAACTTCTTTTCTCCCCAACATTTGTACTGTTCAAGGGACTGACATTTACATTGAAAGGGTCACTACATACACATATCTAGGTTTTATTATTTATCAGAACTTATCTTTCAAGTCACACACTGAAAATGTTGTTTTAAAAATTAGGTTTCTCCGTTCAGACAAGGAAACATTTGATCTCTGCAACGTTTTTACCAGTATTGGATTCAGTATCTGCTTTACATGAATGTCTCTGACCAGTGCCTAAAGAGTTTGGATACTGTGTACCATTGTGCATTGTTTTATTACATATATATATATATATATATATATATATATATATATTATGAGTTTGGAATAAATATGCACTTTATGAAAATTATTAGTTGGTTACTGTTAGTAAAAAAACAGTAAGGTTAATACTGGATGTTTGTTACACTTGGATATGTTTTCATTGGACATTCAATTCAATACCTTTATTTATCCAGGTAAAATCCCATTGATATCAATGATGTCTTTTTCAAGGGAGACCTGCAGCAGTAGGTTCCACATGAAGACATAAAACATAAACAACAGAACAACATATCTATCCACATGTACAGGTACCAACAGCATCTGATTGTGTAGCATCCAACCAAGCTTTAAAAACATGTAGTGGTACTAGCTTGGTAATTTTCCATTCTTTTTGCAGACTGTTCCATGTTAGTGGAGCTGCACATCGAAAAGCTTTCTTCCATAAGACAGTCCTAGCACTTGGCACATTTAATAAAACCACAGCATGCGATCTCAGGCAATAAGTACTTTCAATTCGCAGAGAGATCAGGAGCAGATGATCAGTGGGGCCTTGTTTTTACTGAATGATGTGTTTTTTTATGGGGAATTCAAATATGAGCTTATTTTTAGGATTTTCGGAGACTTTGCACACGTTTTCACAAACATGTTCACGCTAGGAGTACTTCCATTCGCTTCGTCTTGATCTGTAGATGTGATTTGATGTGTCGTGTGTCTCCCAACTCCTCTCCAAAGTTCAGATACTATATAAAAATACTAAAAGGTAAATAAAACATTAAACAATGACAAAATAACAACCTGAAAGATATGTATTCTATCTACACATTTCGTAATTATCTAATCTAGTGGCCTTATAAAAGTGTTGGCTAAAGTAACGCAGAATATATATATTTTTTAATTGTAAATAATTAGAAACATTATTTATGTGCACAAGTACACACACATAACAAGCTGTCCCGAGTTCCTCCGGCTGCAGTTCCGCAGACGGCCGGTGTGTGGCAGCAGAGCGCTGGGAGCAGAGGGAGGTGAGAAGACGGATATGACGGGTGCGACGGAAATACACCCGAACATATCTGGTACCCCGAACACATCTGAGAGGCTTCTCAATACTCAAATTTCCCCTCCTCGACTCCCCTCCTCGAGACTTAGACCCGCCCACAGGAGATGCGAGCGGAGGACCGAGGAGGGGAACCGAGGAGAGAGGAGGGGAAGCAGCAGACGTTTAAAGAAATGAGAACTCCTCTCCTCTGAGCGGTCATATTAAAGCGACGTCCGTTCATTATGACGTGGCAACAGCTGCATCAGCTGTCGAGTGTTTTGTCATATTTTATAATCTCTGTTAGATCAGCTGAACATTGTTCCCCCACATATTTTATTTGAATTCATTGAGAGTGCGGTATAATGAGACAATAACAGGCTACAGATGCGGACACACACACACAAATATATTTATATAAATATATACAATTTAAAGTATGAGAGCACTCTCATAATAACGTAACACAGTCAGAGACTGGATATACGCCCCCCCCCCTCCCCTCTCTCTCTGGTCGCTGAAATGGGGAATTGAAATTACGGGCCAAAAGTTGTATTTGCAAGTATTAAAAGTAAGGACATCAAACCAACTGAGACCCGTCTGTCCGCGGCATCTGCGCACTGTACAACACACACCTACACACTGTACAACACACACACCTACACACTGTACAACACACGCACCTACACACTGTACAACACACGTACCTACACACTGTACAACACACACCTACACACTGTACAACACACACCTACATACTGTACCACACACACCTACAGCTGCTAAAGCATAATCAGGCTACAGCCGTTGTGTATTTTATTATGTGAAGCACTAAATGGTTTTAGAAAAATATGGACTCTTTGTAGATATCTACTAAACTAAAGCAAATAAAGAGAGTAGGCCTGTTATACTGAGTGATATATATTTTACACACTGCTCTGCTTTCTGCAGGACCTCACAGCTGTTCTCACTGTAAACATCGCGTTGCGATGAGAGCAGGTTCTCAAATAATATCCAGGGGATGCATGCAGAGCTGTCATTGGCTGAGATAAGTCCGGCCGTGCGTCACGCCTCCACCGTTTCCTCGGTTATAGCTCCTCCAGAGAGCCTCCTCGATGCTCGATCCTCGGTCCTCGGTGTGCATTTAGAGAAATGAGACGTCCTTCAAAATGGCGCGCTGAAATTCATTTCCGGGTCACTACCGGAGGACCGAGGAGTCGAGGAGTCGAGGAGGGGAAATTTGAGTATTGAGAAGCCTCTCTGGTACCTACACCGGACTTATCTCAGCCAATGACAGCTCTGCATGCATCCCCTGGATATTTTTTTACTAACTGCTCTCATCGCCACGCGATGTTTACAGAGAGAACAGCTGTCCGTGCAGAAAGCAGAGCAGTGTGTATAATATATATCACTCAGTATAACAGGCCTACTCTCTATATTTGTTTTAGTTTAGTAGATATCTACAAACAAAGAGTCGATATTTTTTCTAAAACCATTCAGTGCTTCACAATTAAATACACAACGGCTGTAGCCTGATTATGTGTAGGTGTGTGTGGTACAGTGTGTGCGTAGATGCAGCGGACAGACAGGTCTCAGTTGGTTTGGTGTCCTCTGCTTACTTGTAATACTTGTAAATAAAACGTTTGGCCCGTAATTTATTTTCCTCATTGTAGCGACCAGAGAGGGGGGGGGGGGGGGTATATCCAGTCTCTGATAGTGTTACGTTATTATGAGTGCTCTGTTTGATTCTGAAATTGTATATATTTATATAAATATATACATATATATGTGTGTGTCCGCATCTGTAGCCTGTTATTGTCTCATTATACCGCACTGTGAATGAATCAAAGTAAATATAGAAGTCGTCATGAACACATCTGTCCATCAGACAGAGGGCTGCTGTGCCTCCTGTCATCATTAATGGACCTCTTTAAAATGACCGCTCAGAGGAGAGGAGTTCTCATTTCTCTAACCGCCTGCTGCTTCCCCTCCTCTCTCCTCGGTTCCCCTCCTCGGCTCCTCCGCTCGCATCTCCTGTGGGCGGGACTAAGTATCGAGGATAGGAGTCGAGGAGGGGAGTCGAGGAGGGGAGTTCGAGAAATGAGAAAGGGCCATGGTTTCGAGTTGGTTCTACATCGCCTAACAAAGCGGTTCCCAGCCTGTGGGCCGTGGCCCCCTAGTGGTCCGCGAAGGCATTGCAAGTGGGCCGCCAAATAATTTTCAAACATGATTGGTGTGGAAAGTTGAAACATTTCAGAATTAAGATTTTTTTAAATGTTAACCTCTTTTCCTTTTTCTTTATTGATCCTCCTTAGCAACGGTCATTACAGTCCTTGACAGCGGTTTGTTCTACTGGATTAACAATGTGTCACATGTTCTAAATTGACCAATCAGAATCGAGTATATGACTAAACCGTGAAATAAAAATGTCTGTTTGTTATTGATGGCCAGCTCCCTTTCTAATTAAAATAAAAATGACTCTTGAGTACTTTATTTAGCCTTCGTATTGTTTATGGTTGAATGTGTGCCACACATTTTTTTTAGATTCTTAAGTGGGCCCTGAGTTGAATAAGGTTGGGAACCGCTGGCCTAACAGAATCAGGTTGCTCTCCCTGTGCTAAAGCCTCAAATTCTGGAAGACACCCATGTGTGCACATACACCTGAACACACTTACATTTCTTGCAGGAGTCACCCGGAAGAGGTTGACCCCGACTCCAGGGTCCTCTTGTCCCCTGTCTGTGATGACATCTGGTCACATCTGGTAAGGATTGTACAATCAGGGTGGGGATTTCCAGCCAAACCTAACCTACTTCCAAGGTGCATGGAGAAATTAAGAAGTCTGTGGCGGAACAGCGCGTTTTTGGCTTGTTGCGGATGACCTTAATAAAGACCACAAGCCAAAACTTGTAGGTGTAAAAATAATGTTTATACGAGTGTTGCTGAAGTTTTATCATTTCAGAACTGAAGACATGTTGAGACTCTTTTGACACATGTTAAATAGATGAGGCCTTGCCAAGTAGGGCTGCACGATTTTGGAAAAAAATCTAATTGCGATTTTTCTGACAAATATTGCGATTGCGATTCGAATTGCGATATTTGTTTTTAAGCTACCCAACGGAAGTTTATTGTAAAATGCGGCCATATCTCCGGCTAGGAAGGTCGTATCAACATGCTCCCGTCTCTAGCACCCTCGCAGCCCGAGCTACGAGTGAAAGAACTAAACTTACATGAAACTTCCGTTGGGTTGCTTTAAAGTCAAGTTTCAGTTTAACATTCACCCTGTATTAGAAACTTGTGATGGAGCATTACTAACCTGACTCAGATGGTTGGTTTCACCAAAGTATCTAAAGCTCCATTGGAAGCCATTTGGAAAGGGCAGGCACTTTCAAAAGCACTTGGCAGGTGATTGGATCAATCTGTCTATCACCTTCTATCATGGGCTACTTCTGATTGATTAACAATGGCTGGTACATGTGGAGCACAGCACTTATGATTGGTGTGGATGTCTGACACACAATAGAAAATAAATGTTAAAAGAAATCGCAGGCTTTGCGATTTGATAATCGCATCATTTAAAATTGCGATTTCGATTTAAAATCGATTAATCGTTCAGCCCTATTGCCAAGATCCATTTCATGATCCTCTGTTGCCTTCCACAGAGAAATCTTAAACAGGGATACTGAACTTGCTTTGCCCAGGGGCTACTTTGGGAAAATGACTTTTTGGGAAGGATTTCAGGGGCCGGTCAGGACAATTATACTTGAAACCAAAAATCTACAGGTTACCAAAAGTTTTGTAATGTTGTGTTGGCAACATCAAAGGGGAATTAATCTCACATTTATGATGCTGTTGATTGAAATGGATGAAACTCATTTAAAGTGTACATATAAAATAAACAGATCACTGTACAGTTTTGATAGTTTTGGACCTTTCAATAATTTCTGGTAGTTATTTGAATGAGTAAACAGTAATGTACTGCACATGGGGACTTGATGTACACAGACGGAAGAACTGTTCAATGCTGGAGCGTCCTCTAGTGGACGTTTTGTAGCATGCACCACTAGTTATACCTTTTACTTAAAGGTCACCTATCATGCTATTTTTAGGCAATAGCATATAGGTCTCAGATATATACACATATATAAAAAACATGTCTGTGAAGTGTTTTGCTCAAAATACCAAACAGATCACCCATTCTAGCCATACCTCATATCCCTCTATTTCACTTCCTGTTTCAAAAGTGCTGATTTTATGTATAAACCTTTTTTTTTTTAAAAATTGATAAAAAAAGGGGCGGAGCTTATGCCTGCTCATGCGGGAGATTCTACCGGCAGATTCTGCCGTGATGAAACACCATATCATGGATTATCAAGGATTATTTCTGAAACAGTATGGAGCTCAAAGGCTTTCTCTCTTGCCGGTTATTCTTCACACACATGCTCTGTGCAGTACAGGTTAGCTCTGAGTGTTACCGATGCTAATGTAAACACCGACCATATTACGTCCAAAACAGTCGGGCATTGTTTCTGATAGCCACGTTTCTGATAGTGCATTGCTGATATTACGTCATATCGGACACAAATCTGGATCAGCTCCGTTGTACCCCCATTTTTAGAGATTTGGGTACGGAGGAAAAGAGAGAGGGTTTTATTTTCTGACGCTGCGTAAGTTCCCTGACGCACCGGGGACACATATTTCTGTATAAAAGACATAAAAAAGTGCATTTTGCATGATAGGTCCCCTTTGAGTATGAAAACAAAATATAAATCAAAGATATGCAAGAAAAACAACTGTGACCCAGAGCCAGCCCGACCCATTAAGCGACATAAGCGGCCGCTTAGGGCCCCGCAGCCACATTTTTAAAAAAAATTAAAAAAGGAAATGAAAAAAAAAAAAATATCTCAGTACACCGTCGCCGTGATAAGTACGTTTAATTAATTGTGTTAATATGCCTATATTGCCTACTCTCAAAGTCATGTATTATATTATTGAGTCAATAATATAATACATTAACCGTGCTTTACCTGAACCTCATCATGACACTAGAGAGGACGGCAGGATTGTAATTTCCCGTGTTCAGTGAATGCAACAGAGGCAAGACACCAGACCAACCAGAGAGTTGAATGGAAATAAACATCTGTCTTATTGTCTGACAGGTAGCTATCCTGTGAGCTGTGACAATGTTTAAAATAAACTGTCAGTCGGACTCAGAGTTTTTGAAGATGGACATAAGAACAATTTTTCTTAAAAAAGACGACAATTCTCAAGTGGTGGCTCACACAGCCACCACTTGAGCCAGGTGAACAAGGTATGTACATGTCAGTAAACCTCCAAGTTATGCGAACATGTAAGCAAAGCATAAATTACAGCTACGTTGACGTTACTTTGAATCGCGGGGGTAAGCTAAACCGTTAGCAAGTAGCTATAGCTAGCCAGATATATTAAATAAACACTTTGTCATACAATCTAAATGTAATGTTTTTTAGCGTTACCTGGTGATTTCAAAGAAAGCTCTCTGGGAAATGTTGACTTACTGTTCGACATGAAGCTAGAAGCTACCTTACAGTACACAGTTGATCCGGAGTCCTGTCAGTTAAAGTGTTTCATAGTTAGCTTAGCTAAGCATCAACCTAGCACTGAAATATATGGATGTTATGTGACAGTATTTCTGAGAAAAAGTCAGCTGAAATGGTGGCATAGTTGCCACTGCTTTACGTGTCGACAGCATGTTTGAACGTATTTGCAGCAGTAAATGTGGCTGTTTGGCCACTGACGTTGCCATAACAACACCTGAATTTAAATGTGCAACCTCTTTTTGTGACAGATTTTTGCATGAAATTATAATTCTTCTGAATGATATTCCTATTGACAGCTAGTTTCTATGTGAACATTATGAGATGGACAGCCAGAGAGAATAAATGAAAAACAGTTATGAAATACTATATGACAAAACAAGAATACAGTTTAAGTGATTTGTAAAATATCCATAAAGAAAAATCTGTTTACAGTTCTGTTTCATATGGGTGTTGAGAGATGTATCCATAGATCTCTTAATTTTGCTCTCAAAGTGCACCAGATTGATGCTTTTAACTTCAATATTTAAACACAAATCTTCGCGGGGGAGCATGCCCCCGGACCCCCCTAGAGCAGGTTAGGTTCACGGTGTTTACATGCTTATGTATACAATATGTGTGCTTATGCTAACATCATAAGACAAAAGTTGGTTCCGTGTTGTGTGGACTGAGAACGCGGTAGAGTGAGGGGGGGCCCCAAGCCAAAGCTCGCTTAGGGCCCCAAAAAGTCTAGGGCCGGCCATGCTGTGACCTATGTGACTTTAATAAAACATACTATCTTGAGCACAAACATTCTTTACTTTGTTTAAAATAACTAATGGCAACTTACATGCAAACAAGTTAGACGGAATAAATGCAACAGAAACAGCGTGGTCCACGTTTATTAATTCATTGTTTTTCCAAAAAGCACAAATTAGAAGTGGAGTAACAGTCTAACATTTTACATAAACCTTCATAAAAACATAAACTAAAGAGCTGTGCGATTACATAAAATAGGTGTGAGCTTAAAAATTCTAAAAGTATAAAAAAGATAGATACTTAAATAAAAAAATTGAAGTTTATAAAAGTTCAATTGCTTGAAAGTGAATATGAAAATTGTGAAAAAAGTATTTAAAAAGTAATAGAAATTTGACATCAATAGCCTATGTACTCTAACTTAAGTAATTTGATTTTAGGCATAATAACTACCACTCTATATCAACATATATTATTTTGATATTCACATCTTACACGGCACTTCCTTTAAAGACCCCAATCAGTCACTTTCTGGTTCCCTGAAAAATCTAACCATGCAGAGCAGAGGTGACTACACCAGTGCTTTCAGTCCTTTCTCAATATAATTGTGTTTACTCTTATGAGCACAGAATATCACACAGATACACTCTAACCCTTCGTTACTAACATCCAAAATACCGTCACTTTAAAACACAAAGACCAAAGTACCGTAGCCTTTAGAGAATAATATGTACCTCTTCCTTCCTTCACACGGTGTTCATTTTATCACCACAACACACAGCAACACAGAGAGAGACATCTTTGGGTTTAATCTGGGTGGTCGACACATTAACTGTAGTTTTATGTCTTGTTTGAAAAGGTGTTTTAAGGAAACAATTGCTGTGGAAATAAAAAATGGTGATCCTTGAAGGTCCTGAATTAAGTCAACATTTAAAAAAAAAAATCAATATCAAAAATACTCTGGAGTGAATAAATCCTGTGTATAAATATTGGTCAACTGTTGAAGTGGTGTTCACTGTAATAGATTTTTGTAGCATCAACGAGCTACTTTAAGCAAGGACACTTATCCGTGAGAGGAGTGGCTTCTGTTATTCCAAATGATCGATGGTCACACACATAATGATGCTACTGTGTAAGAGCTATTGTACACATAACAATGAAAACACATCACTCTATAAAAGCAACTACTATGAGATTCATATGGATTAAAACAACAAGTGTATAATTATATATGATGCAATTTAGTGAACATCTTTGACTTTGACTAAAAATAGTGCTGACAGTGTCCATGAAGCTGCTAGATCAGGGCAATTCAATTAGTTTGGAATGGGGGCCGGTTGATGAAAATGATCCAAAGCAAGGGGCCGGGAAAAGGATGGCTTGAAATATGAGCAATCATATTAAGAGCTTCATATACAGTAAATAGTGGAGTGCATATATTGTGATTAATTAAATCAAACAACATAGCCCCAAGTCCATTATAGATCTAAATGGCAAGTTCAGAACTCAGTAGGCCGACATGTGAAGCTAATTTAACCATCAACATCATTTCATTTGATTTAATTTAGGTGAAATGATCTAATCATTCACGCAGAGATGCAATCAATGACAGGAGTTGTCACTACAGTAGCTAGTAGGTGGGTTCGAAACCCGAGCCCGCCAAAGTTTTCAGGCAATGTCTTCCTCTCTATCTCTCAATGTAACACCCTCTCTGGAATAAAGGCACTCTGGCCCAAAAAGCAATCTTTAAAAAAAAAAATCTTTAAAAAAAAAGTAGATTACTTTTTAACATTATTCTCAAAAGGAGAGTAAATATCACCCCGGGGCCAGATTTGGCCCGCGGGCCGCCAATTGAATAGCCCTGTGCTAGATGTTCCGTTTTTAGATTGTACTTGTTTTAAAGCACGAAAGACCTCAGTGTACAAAGAGAAATAGATAACAATGGTGCAAGCTGTCATGTAATTATCTGCACATTATAAAGTATTTAAATTATGGAGGGTGAAAACAAACACAAACTCATTGTTTCTCTGAATAACACAGATGAGGAAAATAAATCACACTGTAATATGAGTAGTTACTGTGGACTGGCTGGAGCAGGGTTTATTTTGCTTCACCAGCAGGAGGAGAGGAACCCAAGAGAGGACACCTTGGTGAAACCTAAAATAAAAAAAAAGGTATTATTGGTGAAAAAATAATCCCATATTCCAGGGTAATTATTGCAAAGTAGAACTAAAAAGGAGTGAAAAATGCACTAATTAAAAACAACATCCTTCAGGAAAAACTAAATTAAACTGAAACTATATATCTTGCATTTTTAGCATTAACATTTCACTAGAGAAAAAAATGTGACAGCACACGTTTCCGTCATTTTGTTATATGCAACCCAAGTAATGCAACAGACTTGATTTTCCCAGATGTCACACAAAACTTCACAACTCATCCCTATGGTTTTCCCATGTAGTCTAGTTTAGGATTAAACAACAAGAACATGAATCAGATTTTATAGTTCTGTACAGTTATACACACACAGCTGCAGGAAACACTACAGCCAGTGTGTGAAACTTCAAGAATTCAGATTATGCTTGAACGGTATGTACTGTACAGCTCAACATCCGATTTGTGATGGTTTGTCTTTTCAAGGAGTGCTGATATTTTTATTTTTTTGAACATTTAATCTGTTTCTTCTTCCTCTATCTCAGTTACTTATTACCCTCATTCCACTGTGCCTTATAGAGACAACAGTAAGTGTGTGTTAGCAGTGTGTCAAAGTACTCACAGGGGAAGGGGGCTTTGCAAAGTTGAGGTGAGCATACAGGAGCACAGCAATGTCATTCTGACTGGCCTCCAGGGCGATGGACAGAGCAGTGCTGCCGTCCTGTAAAAACAGAACATATGTGGAGTTTTTGGACTGGATTGCAATAATAAAAAAAGGAAATAGGAGAAAGTAAAGACGGAAAGAAAATATGCTTACATTGTCAGTGAGAGTGGCATCACAGCCTTGAATAGACAGTAGCTGACGCACAATGTCAACGTGACCGTGTTCGCAGGCACACATGAGCGCTGTGGAGCCGTCGTCATCACGGATGTTGACCTGAGCGCCGCAGGACAGCAGCGCCCTCACCATGTCCCCGCGACCGTGGCTGACTGCCAGCATCAGCGCCGTCTGACCGGCCTGCAAACACACATCATGAGACTCATTTTCACAGTGTGCATCTTATTTCAGAGCTAAATTGTTGACAGGTTGCATTTGTTTGCATGCTGCAGGACGCTAAAGCTCAGCTTTCTAATGTGTCAAGAGAACTCAAAAGCAAACATATAAATGCTCTTTCAATGGATTTAGTTGTGTGGACGTGCAGTGAGACATTATGAGCAGTAGAGGGCGCACCTGGCTGGCCTTGGCGTTGACGTCCCCCGTGCGCAGCAGCTGCAGGACGGTTTGAAGGTCATTGTCAGAGTGGAAGGCAGCCAGGGCTGTCAGCATGATGGCTGTGTAGCCCGCCTTGTTCTGCTTGTCAGCATTACACAGGCCTGTCAGGTATAGAGGCCAATCAGTGAGACAGGTGACACAACAGCAGCACAAACAATGACAGGGAGACGGAACATGTTGGAGACTGAGTTAATATCCTTAACTTTAGAGCCCATACCACCCACATACACACCCTTATGTAAGCTTGTCTGACTTTTCTCTCACGCACATACAGATATACAGACAGAGACACGCACCAGTTTCCAGCAGCAGCTTCACCACGGGGAAGTTGGAGTGGGAGACGGTGTAGTGAAGCGCTGTATTCCCATTACCATCTGCCATGTTGATTACAAACTCCAGCAGCTGAGGGGAGACTGAGGCGAAGGTGTTCATATAGGCTTTGACAACAGCTGTGTCTGCCGCTTTGTGACAGGACACGCGCAGCCACTCCTGCAGCACGCTGGTGTAGGCCGCCCTCTGAGACAGACACAATGAGGACAATTAGAGACACAAACACACTTGAAAGACTGCTGGGGAAATGCAAGAGCACAGGCATGCAGGTTTGCCATAATCAGCATATCAAAATAAAAAACAGAGGTTTGTTAAAGAAATACAAAAATAACTGGGTCTAGAGCTTAGCAAAGCAAACACTTTTCTTTTCTCATGTTTTTTTGTACTACAAGAACTACAACTTATTTCTTGACTATATCAAACATTTGGAGATTTAGGGAGGGAGGCTGTGGCTCAGTGGATAGTGTGCTGGACTTCGAATCAGGGGATAGCAAGTTTGAGTCCCGCTGCAGTCAGCATGTCGTTGTGTCTCTGGGCAACACACTTCACCCCAAATCTCTCCTGTGGGGATTGTCCACAGTACTGAATGTGTGTAAGTCGCTTTGGATAAAAGCGTCTAACAAATGACACGTAATGTAATGTAAATTACAAGTACACATAACCTCTAGTTTACCAAATCAATAGTAAAACACATTTTCTACAAATTGTCTGACTGTGGAATTAATAAAATACATTTTTAAGGACTGCTTGATTGTGTTTCTGCATGTTGTTGCCAGTGTGATAGCTTTTAGAAGGAACTCCTGGAAAGCAGTATCGATACTGAGTGTGTTATCCAGGGCATTAAAACACTGATTTAGTGGATTAAATGGACACCTACTGCTCCTTGTTGGCTGAAGGCATTGGGCTCCCCCAGGGCTTTCTGCAGGGCATGAAGAGCTGACATCAGGCTGTCACTCAGATCCAATCTGAGACAGAGACAGACAACATCAGCCATTGAAAGATTGAACACAGCCTAGATAGTACCATCACCACTTATCAGTATGTCTGTTTATGTGTATATTTACCTGACTTGCTTGGCAGGTACTGTGGCAGTGTCTTTTACGTGGCTTTCCGCTGCTGGCGTTGGCTCCGATTGGCTGGAGAGGACGGTTGTTTCTGATTGGACGGTGTATTGCTGTTGGGTGATCTCAGTGGTTTTAGTGACACACAGCGATGAAGAAGAAGAGGTAACTGAGGAGCTTTGTTCGGGAGTGGATTCAGTGCTTGATGATGTGGAGGAGAACTCCTGCGTGACTGTGAGTGTGTCTGATGATTGGTTGACAGTGTCTTTAGAGGCAGCATCATTCTGTGGACATGGAGGAATTAGAGTAGTGTTTATCGCTGGTGACCGGGGGGGTTTGACCGGCAGCTTTATGTCGGCTGTTGCTGAATCTTTGAGACTCTGCTGTGAGTCTGGAATGATGGCTGGCAGTACGACGGCAGTCTGATGAGGTACTCTGTTGCTTTCTGAAGGCAGGGAAGCCTGGCTGTTGGTTATTAGCTGTTGCTGGGCCGCTGACTCGGTGAGTTTTTCTCGTGCTTCATGATATTCGCTGGAGTCACTCGCCTCATCTGAGCTCTCGCTGCTGCTATCGTCTGAGGACGTGGACTCGTAGCTGCAAGACATTTATGTTGAGGTCAATTAACTTATTTACACGGGTTGATCTTGGCAAAGACAGCAGCATAGGAGTTACAGCCAACAACAATATACATAGGAATACAGTACATTAATGGGTCAAGATATAAACATACTTACGCAAACCAAATAATTTGTCAACCATCATACTTATTAGAGTTTATACGAATACAAATACTTGTGTGCCATGCATGAAAAGGTCAGTTTTATGGTCTGCAAACACACGTACCCTCCATTGACTCCAATGAACTGCAGGTTCTTCTTCGTGGTGGGAGATCCCGGTTCACCTTCTGCTTTGCGCTTCATAATAGACCTCAGAGAAGACTGGGGAGATGAGGCTGAAAGAAAAACCCAGTGATCATACAAACCGTGGGGGCATGACGAGGGAAGAACAAAGTAGGAATAATGGTCGAGCCCAGTTACCTGTCTGAGGGTCCTCGTGGGACTCGGCAGCCTCTTTGGATGTATGCTGGTGTGTCTCTTCTTCTTTTGAATGCATCAAACCAATCTGATCCCCGGCCGTGCTGACAGCGACGGCAGGACTCGCTACAGGTACCGAGGTGGAGAGCTCGCTCTTCAGGACATCGCGCACCTGCTTGGAGCTGACGGCAATCGGCAACTCAACTGGAGCCTCTGTGAGAGAGAGAGAAGAGATCAACGTTACAGCATAACTAATACAACACTTTATGGAGGAATACAACAAAATAAATGTAAATAGTTTATCAAACAATTTTCGGGTCAACACAAGTTCTTACACCCTTGTCTGCTTATTGGTTACAGTAGTACAATGTAATGCAATCCAATGGCAATGTGTTTAATCTAGGGATGCACAATATAACGCAGTGCCATTCATTATTAGCTGGAAATGCAAAAGGTGTATATTCTATTATTTCTTCAACAATAAAATTATAGCTGTTAATTAAAAAAAAGTATTCTATTGACTCAACAAATGCAGCATCTACACACTCAAAAAGTTACCGTCGGGTGTGCATAACCTACAGAATACGAACTTCTTTTTAAAATGTTTTATTATTAGTGGTTTTCTTCTAAGTATCAGCCGTGAGATGCAGCAAATCATTGGTCATCAGCTGGAGAAACCCACATTGGACATTCCTAGATACATTGTGCTTATGATCTTAAGTTTTAGTTTTAGAGACCTTCAGCTTGTCCTCTGTGTTGGCCCTCCACGGCTCCAGCAGCTGCTTGAGGGGAGGGGGAGCTGCAGATCTCCGCTCGCATCAGCGTGCCCACCTCCACCACAGTGGGCTGCTCCAGTGTGTACACCTGGATTCCCACAGTCCTCTGTTCCCTCTGTTGGGGGGGCTGGGTGAAGCTGACCAGGGTGTGCAGGCTGCAGCCCTGAGGCTCCTGCCAGCCCACGCTGGTAGCCATAACTGGGTGCTCTGCCTGAGGGCCCCTCTGGACTGCTGCGGCCTGCTGCCGCGCCTCCTGCAGCTCCTGCACCGTCCTCTTTAGCTGGCCCTCCAGCTGACCCACTTTATTCCTAAGAGCCTGGGTCTCTGGCAGCAGCCCCAGATCCTCCTCCCGAACCCCGACTCCCAACTCACTGCTGCCCCTCAACTCCTCTGGCCCCACTGCGATGGTGCGCACTTCCCGCTTTGCATCCGGTCGAGCTCCACTCACAATCACTGTGTCCTCAATCTCACATCCTGAGTCTTGAAGCTTGGAGCCCTCGGGTGAGGTGGGGGACAGTGGCCCTGCTGGCTGGTTGCTGCTCTTAGCCCCCGCGCTCACATCTTCTTCAGGGATGTCGATGTAGAGCTCTCCTCTGGGGCGGCCTCGGTTGAAACTCAGAGTGTGACCCAGGAACTTCTGGCTCTTCAGCTGGACGCTGAGCTGCCGTTTCTCCTCCTGCAGCACGGAGATCTTGACCTGCAGCACTGGGATGGTCTTCACCTGCTCCTCCAGCTCCTTGATCTTCCTGAGAGCCGCAGCCATCTGCTCCCTGATGTGCTGCAGGTGCGCTGGTGTGGGGGTCACTGGGGTGGACAGGCCAGAACTCATCGGCGTGAAGGATCCCCCTCCACCATGGGCTCTGTTGTAGCTGTGTGCACTGCTGATGGAGGTGTTGGAGCCTGCTACGCTGCTGTGCATGCTTCCCAGGTTGGAGAATCTCCGCCCCTCTTTCTCCTCCTCCAGCTTCCTGCGTGCATCCATAAGGGTCTTCTCCACCCGGGCGGTGCTGAAGTTGGGCCTCTGGGTTGTGTGGTATCCCGGGGCGCAGTAGGAGAAGGAGGAGTGTCTGCTGTCGATGCTGGTGTTGGAGCACAGAGACTCTGTGGAGGTCCACCAGGAGCCGGTGTAGCCGTAGCCACGGGGCAGGGAGCCATAGCGTGGTCGGCGGTGGACGGGTACCTTCTTGATAGTGTTTCCCTTCTCTATGTCGTTAACATATTTGAGGAAGTCTAGGTCCAGACGGTAGCCATAGGGGGTCTCCACTGAGTAGGCCTCCTGCTCTTTGCCGTGCAGGGAAGGAGTTGCGGGCGGGTTGAGCTTCCCTGAGGGGGAAGGAAATCAACTTTAAACAAACGGATATCTGCGTCTAATCTTGGGCTCAGACTTTAGAAAATAGCATTCACTTTAGGGCTTCTGTGTGTTTGTGCATGTACTCTGAAACAATCAGCAAATTAGGTACAGGTGGAAGAGGCGCAGCGACTATAACTATAAGTGTCTGGATGGTACAACTATGACATTACTTAGAAGGTGTTTAATAGTCTAAATCTTAACAAAGATAAACTTATATCGTAACTTCATTATCACGTGGCGGGGTGATATTAATGATAACAAATAGAATGTGCACCTGGGAAGCCGGGCTCCATATGCAGCACCTGAGCCATCGTGAGCCTGTGGCTGTTATTCAAACATCCACCAGCACTCGCCTGTGGAGAGACAGAGACCTTGGAAATGATTACACAAAATACGAAAATGTAACGTTTTTAAGGCAAGAATAAGGAATGATATGAAGGAGAATAAATTAGCACTTGTATTAGAATTTGACTGCAAGTACACTAGGCTTTTTGGAAGTAAAATGAAATGTATGAAACAGAAAATGAGCACAATGACGAACTCAATGCAATATAGTACAACGATTGTCCCATGGTCCAGTGTGCCTTCTGCCAGAGAGAACTCAATTAATCAAAATAAATTGAAGAAGAATTGAATCACCGCTCCTTAGCATTTAGAAAATAGGACAACACCTTAGCATGGCTGCCACTCTCAGGTCGTTTCAACAACACTGCACAACCACAATGTAAGCGTACAGGTGTAACTGACAAATGCTCTGTTCTAACAAAGTGTCCCAGTGAGAGTGAGCCATCATGCACAATGCTAGACCCTGAAACCAAGTAAATGTACAGTATGTATCTACACTACACATGGTTTAAACAAATCTTACAATAAAAGGTTGCTCTTCTAGAACACATTGCTTTTTTTCTGTATGATGGTCAGAAGTAGATTTACGTGTCCTCCAACCACTCACCCTCCTGCGTCCCCGTCTAATTTGATCTGTTCAGTTTTGGGAGCATAGTGGGCCACAGTGTGTTTGTTTCTGTTCTTAGCGCTCAGAGAAGAGGACTTACAGACCAAAGTTTCCTGGCAGCGAGCGTCAGGACAGAGGTTTGAGGCTGCCAGTTACAACCTTATTAGGAATCATCTGCGCAAGCTAACTTCGCCTCTCAATTTAGGGTTTACAGACACTCTCTCTTCTTTCTCTCCCTCACTTTCTCCACTTATATCTCCTCCTGCTTCGTCTTTTCCTTTCTGGTGCTTTCCCCCTCTCTTACATCAGCTGACGGTCAGGAGGTTTTAGCTGGTCGCCGTCTCCTTGCCTCGCTCAGTGCTTTCACGCAGAAAGCGAAGTGAATTGCTTCAAAACATGTTCCACACCAGAAGTAATGCATTTTGACTCTATCATCAAAAGATAGTGCTTTGTCCTCCCACAGAGAGCACACAGAGAGCCCACAACGCTTTGACTCGGAGTTTGTGTCTGCTTGGAAAAGATTAACTTTCTAGGTCACCACTTTGTGGGAACTGAGGATATCACCTAATGTTTAAGCCATCCACAGCTTTTTGCCGGTTTGACATCGTTATATTACTTTAGACTGAGCTGAGATCAGAGGTTTGGACTGCAAACTTCCACTTTGTTTTGTTTAAAGGCATACTCAGTTCATTTCACTTCAAGCATGCTTTATGATTCCTCAGCAAGAACTGAGCCTCTCTCCTCTAAGTCGCGCATTCTATCTCGTGACCCTAGTCAGTGCTTGCTGGTTTGTGAAAAGTAGGCCACTTGGAAACAGTGACTAAATTGACTTGGTATTTTTGAAGTCCTGTAGTCAGTTTAATGTCCTGGTGCTATCCCCTTATCTGGGCCCCTTCATCGGCCCCTTCATCGGCCCCTCATACCAAGATTGCCACACATTATGAGGCATGCAAACACTGCATGCATGCACGCACACACAGACAGATGAAAAAGTACTCCTCACTCCATTGTGATAAGAAAAAACTGACACAAAGCCAACAAGGCATCCTGAATGTACATCTTAATGATTCCATACATTAGCTTTGTAGAGGAATTATGTGAGGAAAGAAAAGAATGAATGGCATCTGAGGCAAGGCAGTGCGAGTTGATCTCCAGTATGGGAATGATAGTGTTAGATTGATTATGGACTGCATGAGGTACAGGGCGGTCTGGGTATGCCTACGTGTGTGAGAACGTGAGAACAGGACTGAGAGATTGGGGAGTGGTTGGGAGTCAGCGGGCCTGTCGATGTGTGTGTGTGTGTGAGAGAAACTGAGTGTACAGGAGGGTGGAGGACGGCGCTGACAGAGGACAGTTGATGAGATATAATTAGAATCTGCAGTTTAGCAACCAAACATCCCAGACCTGCGGGCGAGACGGCTGACACTGTCCACTGCACCCCCCTTTGAACTTAATTCTCTGCTGTTTCAAATCAAAGGGAACTCACATTCTCCTCTGCTTCAAAATCTCTCTTTACGTAGAACTTCCCCCGGGACTCATTCATCTCACATCACCCACTCAAGTCGCCCACGTCTGCTTCTCCAACAGCGGCTCATTGGGTGTTTCAGATGTGTTACTATGTGTGTGGTGTGTGTGTGTTAGGGCTGCTCGATTATGGCAACAATCATAATCTCCATTATTTAGGTCAATAATTGATATCACGAATCACCATTATTAAAAACGATTATCCATTTACTTTGAAAACATCAATTTATTGGAGAATTTTTTTAACAGTATCTTTTTAACAGTTGATTACTTGATTACGATTACGTTGATTACGTTGTTTTCGTAATCGTTGCAAGCCATAATTGTAATTCTCTCTCTCTCTCTCTCAAACAGTTCCTTTGAGATGACTTCTGAGCAGAAAGCAGTGTGCGCCCTACTCCCTCCGTTCCCTGCTATTAAAATTAGGAAGACCCTCGGGGGGTAGGATCAGGTCACCCATCACAAATTAAACATCTGTGGTATGCTCTGTCACGAGAATAACTGCATTATACTGTCACGTCTTTAACATCTCACAGCAACAATCTCAAAATGTTTGTTCTTGTAAATGTAGCTTCAGGTTTTTAACTTTACAACCACACTCTGCATGCACTTCATAACTGGGGGATTACAACTGGATTTGATTTACAACGTGTATATAGATGCTTGTGCCTTTTGTGTATCAGAGGATTGAGACCACCCTGAAAAGTCATCTTTCCAGGCATCATTTCGAGGTCAGCATTTTCAAACTCATTGCTTCCATTCAATGAGTCACCTTATCATTATTGCCATTACAACAGATTACACCCCAGTTTTGCTATGTCAGAAATACCACTCTTCCCTCTACCCAGAGAACGTTATGGATGTTTCCACTGCTTTAGTGACTCTCTCAGCCTTCAGTGATTATTATTCTGCTCAAGCTTGGGAATGGTTTGTGAATTAGGAAAAGAGGGATTTATTTTCCGCTTCATACCAGCTGCGTGCGCTGCAAGGACGGGATCTCTCCTCCCCAGGATCCTTGCTCTCCCTTCCTTTTTTGCACTCTTACAGTCAGCACCTGTAGGGAAAAAGAATAAAAGGAAAGTTGAGCTTTGGAATTCCTGGATTTTGATTGTAGCCGTCTATATCCCAGGTCAAATGGAAATAAAAGGACATATCTAGACAAGAAGTCATCAGAGGAGGGTAACATCCCATTGAATGTCTGTAGCTCTGTTGACACACGTCGATAACACCAGACAGGTAACAAAAGAGTGGCCTCCGAAAGGCGTTAAACACAGGTTGCGTAGCCAGAAAAACACTCCAAAACATTCCAGTGGTTTTGAGTGACACGCCGGATGGGAACAATACACCCCCGTCAAATGCCAATCACTCTCTGACCTCCTTGTCGTGCAGCCTGGATGAAGCCGGCCGGATCCTTGCAAAGCTGCTCTCCTCCTCTCCCAGCTCTCCAGAAACACTCTCCCCCACCCCATTCCTCTCTCCGATTCGGGGCTGTCTAATCAATCCAAGACTGGGAGCCTCCCTGCCATGTGATTGGGCAATGTTTTCTGTGTTGCTGCCTCTTTGACTCACACCCTGAGATCCAGGGCACACACGCCCTCCAGTTTATGTGGGAATATTTGTCATCTGCACACCTTCAAGGCAGACTGACTTCATGAGCCTTATAATGTGTTCCTTCATGGACAAAACAGACTTGAAGCGTGACCTTTAACTTCTGTGTGTGTTAGTCCACCAGATAGGCTGCGTGACTGTCTGCTGATTCTCATACATTCTGCTCCGGCTGCTCAGAGCCTTCTGTGCAAGTGTGGTCGACATTTTTTCGGGGGGTCCTGCAGCCTAGATGGATGACCTTTGCATAAAATCATAACAAGACTCACTGTTGTTCAGTCCATTGTTTTATATTGTTGTCATGCCAACACCACAGAAGGTGGAGGAGTAGGGGGAGAAATAGACCTTTTAGACTGGAGCGACAGCCAAATCACAAAGAGCCATTCATCCAGCCTCTAGTCCCACAGCTGGTTCTAATAGAAAGCAAGGAGGGGCATCTCAGAGAGAGAGTCGGAGAGAAAGGGTGTGTGTATGAGTGTGGTGAGTAAATTTGCCTCAAAACAAACAAACAAACAGTTGATGAAGTGCTGTTATAGACCCACACACTGACAGAAGCCGGAAATACTCTGACGATTGCTATCTAGATCTCGAAGAAGATCGGTGATTGGCTATCTGTGCTGCCAGATGTGTGTCCCTACATAAAGACACTTATACCAATGCCAAAAGCATCTACCAATGGATAGGATTAAAGACAGTGAACTATGTTCTGGACAAATACCAAACGTTACAGCAGACAACTTGAACTCCCGTCGACTCCCACACAGCACAGATGAAAACACACAGACCTCCAAACACTGTCCGAGGCCCAAGACTCCCACTGATCAACACACACAGCTGTAGCTTTTCAGTTGATTTATTCAGGTAAGGGCAGCGATTCTATGAGAGCAAAGATGCTTTACTATGTCTGTATCCTTGATGATGAATCTGAAGTTTGTATCCCACTGATAGGTAGCAACATTTTTAAGAGAGCTCTTTCCAATGTCAGTTGATCTGGAAAGGCTCTCGGATGATCACTGCTTTGTCATTATGCACTCTTGTCATACCAAGCTAATTGATGTTGCTAAACAGAGACGCTATGGAGCAATAGGCTGAAATCTGATGAAGGAAGGGTTACAGGAAAAGGGAGCTCCATCTTTCTATTCCCAGAGGATCCAGAAACAACCTAGTCACTTCCTCTCCCAGAGCAGGAGAAAGAGTAACAAGGGGAGAGCGTAAGCGGGAAAAGGAGAAGGGGTAAGAGAGAGAGAGAGAGAAGTACAGTATGTGTGTGAGGCTAGGAGAGAAAGAGTGGGAATGTGAGGAAAGAAAGGCAATACTGCACGAGGAGGGGGGAAGAGAAAAAAAGAGCCGCTGCTGAAAGTTTTAGATGGAAAGTTCTCGAATGAGGAGACCATGACTGCTCTCATTTGGACCACCAGTATGAATCACTGCTGCGGACACCAGAATGTAGTTGCTGCTATAAACGTGGGAACAACATCAGAAAGATCACAGAGGCTGCAAGAACTCCTCACCAAGAGTATATACAGTTTCAAAGGACCTTCCCTCATAATCTAACATGGCTCCGCCTAGAAGATTACCATCATTTGTGCATTCCTCCCCTAAAAATAGGCCGACAATAGAGAATATATGAGAAGCTACACTTAAATAAAGCGCATTGTTGTTCTGAGGTTTTCTCCACGGAGTAACAGGCCGCAAAGAACTTAATATAGACTTGGAGACGAGTTTCAAATGTTTCACAAAGATCACAACAGGAGACACGGTTGTTGATCTATCTACCAAGACTTCTTTGTCCTCCTCCTCACTCTGCAGCACAGATGGCTTCATTCAGCCAAATGGTCCAGCGTGAATAATAAATCGGCAAAATGTACAACAAATCACTCCCCTGAACTGTTAAAGAATGCTAAATGTAGAAGCAACAACAGCCATTTGTCACCAGGCATAATGCGGCTGAACGGTGTACGTCATCGCTTGACAGACAGACGGAGCCTTCAGCATGCGTACCGAGGCCAGATGATCTCATATCAACATGGCAATACACAGTGTTCCAGTGCTGCTGCAGGACATGTGGTTTTTGACTAATATAGGTTTTAAACCCAGGACGGTGAAATCGTTGCCCAGTGGGACGTCCCCTGCAGGATTCTCTGCCCCTTTAGCAAAAAGCCCTGTTTTTTACATTAGGACTGGTGGTATGGAGGAGCAGACGCCACAGACCCAGCAGTCTGGCTCGTGTACGGCCAAGAGGAGGGGCCGGCTGGCTCCCATTACTCCTGGAACAGGAGCAGAGTAAACACCCGCCAGTCTGCTATTGGTCATTGCGCTGACCTCCAACAGGAAACTGAGCATGGGTGGGGCTGAACGGCAAGGAGCGGCTCCGGAAAAAAAGACACTAGAAAAAAAGGGCATTTGGGAGAAAATTCCTGGGCCGTTGCGGAGGTGGGGGATTAAAAATGATGCCGAGCAGAGAGGCCTGAGCGCTGCACTGTTCTGAGGGAACTGTGGGGTCTGGAGGGGGACGGACGAAGTCCAGATGGCAGTGAGACGGGTGGTGGGGAGCCGGTCGGAGCAGTGGTGGGGTGAAAGCTCAGGTCAGCGTTTGTTGTGGTACTGAGCACAGGAAGTAACCTTACTGCAGCGGTGACGTTGATAAGTGTTTCGCTCTCAGGGTATTCATCAATTACTTCCTGGTTCAATGAGAGTTGTTGACTGCAGACATAAAGATAATAAAAGAGGCCAGAAAAAACATCCATAACACTGACTTTTCCAACACGTTTGTATGTTTTAGTGGACAGAAATTACCATCTTGTTTTCTGAACGATTAATGTATTCGAGGAGATCATGGGAGATTATTTGGGAAGATAATCACAGTCCCTTGTAAAGTACCTCAAAGCAACTCTAGACCATATGTTCAGTAATGGCTGCCCCAAGTAATAAAGTTAAGTAGGAGTGTTAACCCTCTTTATTGATCAAATCAGACTGATGGTACTTTTGCAAATAAATAATGTTTATCCCTACTTTAGTCTAATTCAACTCTAATACAACTAAGAACATTGGGTTTAATCATCGTAAAATGTGTTGTTTTAGAGAAGGAGAATCATCACCAACACATTTGTCATGCAAAAAATGTAAAATATAGAATATTCTGTAATATTCCTGCTTTTTTCTGTTATAAATCATAATTGAACTGAATATCTAATATCTTTGGTCAAGTTTTGGACTGAGAAAATAAGACATCTAAAGACATCATCTTGGACTTTGAGAAACTGGGATGGGAATTTTTGACTAATTTCTGACATTTTATATCAAATCAAATCCAGTTTTATTTATATAGCACATTTATAAACGATTTTTGGTCGAGCCAAAGTGCTGTACATATAATAAAAATAGCCTACAGTAGAGACACTTTACAGCAAATACAACAGCACAGATTGTTCAGAATATCAGTATGAGAATACGACACCCTCTGTCCTTAGACCCTCACATCGTACAAGGAAAAACTTCCAGAGAAAACCCACAGTTTAAGGGGAACATGGGAGAAACCTCAGAGAGAGCAACAGAGGAGGGATCCCTCTCCCAGGACGGACAGACATGCAATAGATGCCGTGTGTAAATCGACGAGATAATACATTTTACAGCATATAGACCGAATGTTAGGAAATGTTAGTCTGTAATAAGAAGACACATGCCGACCAAACAATTCTCTATTGTCGTACTCTGTCGGCAATAGAGAATCCTTTTTTGCATGTTCAATACAAATTAAAGACAGGACTTGCATGCACATATACTGCATATGTATTCACTGAAAAGGTGCGGATATTTAAAATGGCTAACTTTCACTTTTCCAGTGAAGTAAATGATCACTAATAGTGTGCAGTGTTTGAACAGAAGAGTTCATTCATCAAGCAGTAAATCCGTCTGGGATGCCTATCAGTGGAAGATCACAATGACGGGCACTGTCATGCAGGTTGAGAGTGTAATTTCATTAGACTCACTAAACCATTTGAAATGCCCGGCGTGTGGCCCAGTGTGCAAATGGGGTTTATAACTCTGCATTCCTCAACAGCACCCCTGGGTCTAGAAGCTGTAATAAGACAATCACATTCCATCTTGGTAAAAAAAAAAGAATCCTGAAGGAAACTCCAGCTGCCCAAAAACCTGACCAGATTCACTGACTGCATTCTGGGGGCTCCCAGGGGTCTCTGATGGCATTAATGGGGGTCCCCAGACACGAGGAAGAGTCCGTTTTCACTGTTATTGTACAACAGACGCAAGATCTCAAAACAATAGGGAGATATTCACTTGCCTGTTTTTTAGGAGTACCTGGTTAAAACTAATCCGCGCACTTAACAACACATTAGACTCAGTATTGGAGACAGACAAAGCTGGTTTAATGGCATGCATGACAGCTCAGAGCTGGATGAGTGCCATGCAGCTGCTACAATCTGTCTCTATTCGCTGGTAGGTGATTTCATACGGCCAGCAGCCCTTTACACAACAGCAGCGGGACAGTGGTGTATTGTGTGTATGATGCAGAGTAACAGGCTGATGACTGCACCCCCACATCCTGCCAACTTCTGTGTGTCCTTCTTCTTCATCATCATCACAACAACATCTGATGTGTTTACTGATGAGCAGTGTACCACACATACCAAGAGACATCCCATCACATAGTGTATGAGTCATTATAAGACAAACAATCCTGCATATTTACTTTAGAAAATATCATATTCAGATTGCATAGCATTATGAGTTTATTAAGGGGATTCAATGAGGGCCACCATCAGGAGAGTGCCTCTAGCTTTGGCATTATCTGAAAACCACAAAAGCAGTTAAAGAGAGTTTGAGGTGTGTTTACTCTTCTCATGCTCAGCTGAGATTCAATTTCATTAACTCATCAACTTCTGAGGATACACACATTTCCCTCAGTGACAACTGGCCGGCTCCAGGAGGCGAGATGAGCAACTTTGAGGGCAAGAAGCGGCAACGAAAAGCTGACGAACATCTGGAAGTAATGAAAACTTGCAGAAAGCACGGACCCACCCTCTCCCCTGAGTCTTACGTCTTCATTGAGCTTTTCTTTTTTTGGTTTAACGGAATTAGAAAATGGTTAGATTTCTGCAACAGATCATGTGTGAGGAATTGGGAAAGTCTCGTAATGAAGAACAGACAGACTGACACAAACACCCAAATGTGTTGCTCGCTCAGAAATGGAGAGACTGTATGGAAAGATTTTGCAAACTGTAAGCCCTCTGAAACTCCTGCTAAGCAATTTGGACCAAAGTTGTGATCCCCTCAATTTGACTTTACAATGCAGACTATAAATGGCAAATGTAACACGAGTAAAATGCACAGATTTTGTAGAGACATTATCCTATACAATAATAATAATAAAACCCATTTCATTAGGACCACTGCTAACTCTCATTACATTTGAACGGTTTTAATATTCATTTCTACGATATAATAATAATATTTTTTTATTTTAGAACCAGGGTATTTCGCGGTAACAGCGCTCCTCGCCGCCGTGCAGAGCCTCCGGTGATGCTCTGAACAAAAAGGCACGCACCGGAGCAGGAGCGAAAACAAGACTCAGTTTAACGTTAATCAAAAGGCGGAGAAACACTCATGTGACATCATGGAAGCTAATTAATCCGGACTGCATAAAGTAAAATCAATGTAATGACTGGTTTAGAGGATAAAGGAGCCGTTACTTCGCAGAGAGCGTACCAAGGGACTGGGCAGGACCGACGCTTTACAAAGAAGTCGCTCTCACAACAAGGCGCCCCTCCGGAACGCTTTAAAATAACAGTCCGCCAGAGAGAGGGCAAAGCACGTTTCAAACAGAGGAAGTGTAACTTATGAGCTGTTCTTACCTGTCCTCTGGAAACCCTTTCAGCCGCCTCGGCCCAGGAGCGCTCACTGACAGAGACAAAAACACCGCAGCCAAGATGCTCCGCGCACCCAACTCCCCCCCCCCCGCTGCTCTTAAAGGGCCAGCGACCACGAGGCCGAGCCGGGAGCTCACACTGGAGGCTGATGGACTCTCACTGTACCTCCATCATCTGATAGCTCCATCATCTCGCATTGTAGCTCCGTCATCTCTCATCTAACTGTACCGCGATCACCCTTCTCATCACACTGTAGCTCCATCATCTTTCTCCTCACACTGTAGCTCCATCATTATGGGCAGACCATCTATTTGTTTTTTTTAGAAAGGGGCAGGTCACATAAGATGTTATTCTTCTCCCTGCTCCTTTTCGCTCAATGGTGGAGTCATGTTTTATGGCAATTGTTGTACATTTGGTTTTGCGTACCATGAGCGGGACAAATAAAAATGAAATGAAATCATCTCATCTCACTGTAGCTCCATCATCTCACTGAACCTCCATCATCCTTCTTCTCACACTGTAGAGCCTCCATCCTCTCACAGGGGTCAACTGGAATCCCTCATTTACCTCCAAGGGCATGCTTCTTCATACACTTGCAACAAATAGAGTATAGATTGTCTAAACTGTAGTTTGTAAAGTAACTAAAGCTGACAAATACATGTTTAATGATGTAACTACCTAAAAGTTAAACACAGTACTTGATCTCCTGACCCTTCAAGTTCTTTGTATATCAACGACCTTCCTGACTAACCAGGGGAAGTCAAAGGGCCTCTGTCGACATCAGTGGAGGGACCTGCCAGACACTTAGGATGTCTGAAGAGGCCAGCAGGGAAACATCAAGTACAACACCTTTAAGCAAGTACGAGTACCTAAAGCAAATTAATAAAACAAAAACAGGCATATACACAGAACAAAAATTCAAAAGATATGAATGTTTTTCATATGAAATACGATGTGAAGGAGCAACACCTCCAGAATATTTTCCTATCCATTTAGACGGTAACAAAGCTTTATGGATCCAGTTTAAAAGTCAATATTCACAGTATGATTTGTATAAACTTTCCCACAACAACCACAGTGCTGAGTATCGAGTGACTTTCTAATGTGTAAAGCTTTCGCTCCTCAGGTCTGATTGACTGAGCCATCGCAAGTCTTTGTAAAGTACCTGATTATTAATGCGCTGCCCTTTATTCTGGTAAATTACACAAACATTGCAGGCTATAATGTGGATCTTCCTACCGCCACAGGAAATGAAGACTAATGCTATGGAAAAGGAGAGCCAGGAGGACATCTGGATCACATACATCTTGGCCGCGTTTTTTCCAACCGTGTAACACAAATAGTGCAGGACTGTGTAAATGTAAAGCACTGGGATTTAGCAGAGGGCTCCGAGTGCTGAGGTTTTCAGGTTGCATGTTTTAAAGGCTACCAAGAACTACAGTAAGATAACCAATCAGTCAATCACAAATCACGTACAGCTGTTCTATCAGAGAGTTAACTGCAGGTCATTCACCACAGAGGTACAGCAGGTGTTCCTGGTTAGACTTCCTGATAACAAAGCATAAACGCTGAAGCAGTCCTGTACGAGCAATATCAATTGAAAATGCCAGTTTTTGACTGACAATAACTCTTTAACCAACAAATAAGAGTCAAGAACTACATTTAACTACCTTCAATAAAAGAGTTACATGAAGATAGGAGTGTTTAAGATTGAGTAAGACACAGGAACGGGAAAGCGTTTGTTTTATTAATCTCTGTTTATTTAGTACTTTGTATTTTTGGTTGATGCTGTTGTTAGTCTGAGTCTGTCAAATACTTTTTGTTTTGCGTTTAAATATACAATATCCTAACCACTGAAATACTGTATACGCCAGAAAATAAAATAAAAACATATCATAAAAAACTATTTCACAAAAAAACAAATTTTGACCGACAAAATAAATAATACTTACTAATAGTATTGAGTCTCTTTTGGCTGTTAAAGGTAATATTACATATTTTCCACTGTCTATTCTTCAGCTCTGGAGCCCACACAAATAAAAGACCTGAGGCATTGGAAGAAACATTTAATAGAAAGAAGTAGAAAAAAGACATTGTAAATAAATAAAAAAAGTTGATCTAATTGGTAAAAAAAACTGTTTCCAGCCTTGTAAAATAACAAAAGCACGGACATTTTAGTAGTTACAGTGTTAATGTGCTGCAGTTTGTTTACAATAGTGCAATATAATAGATACAGTAGTTGGAAATAGCTACAATGAATATAAATGTGCCACAACCGGGGTGTTGGACACATACGAGACATTTGAAGTTCCTTTGGACAGCATTAAATACAAAATGTATTCAGTTATCAGTCTGTACTGTAGTGTGATAATAACATGTCACAGTTTAGACATGTGTGGGCGAAGGAGATGGCCTGCTTCTGTGATAAACATCTGATGTGACTGCAGTGCATTACAAGAGAATTTCACAGTTTTAAAAACATTTAAATATCCCTTCCCTCCTAAAATTGCTAGGACAGTTCAGGCTGGGACTGAGACCTGAGCTGGCAGCGAAGGAGCCCGGCTCTGCTCTTTAATGAATTCTTATAACGAGCGATAGGCAGATAAATGTGACATCTTGAGGAATGAGGAATGTCAGTTATTTGGTCTGTTGATAACAAAAGAAAACTCCCTGGGACTATTTAATAACCAAAGTCTGGCAGTGACTTCAACCAGGCATAGTTTAGAAAAAATCTCTTCTTAATGAAATAAGGCCAAGACACAAGACAGACGAAGCACAGTGTCTTCGAAAGCAAACAAGCAAAAGGAAAACATGCGCAAACCCCCAAACGATTTGGATGCAAAATGTGTTGGCAGCTCATGTCCTGTAAAAACTGAAGTTAAAAGCAGATCAAGCTCAGAGAGAATACTGTAAGGAGACTTCTTCTGAAAGCTTGGTTTAAAAACACTGACATGTCGGAGCCTCGCTCCACATGTCGATGTTTACAGTGCAGATACCCTTCCAGAATAAACATCCGAGGTTTTCTCCTACAGAGGTGTGAGAGTGCCGGTGACGGGGGAGATGGCTTAGCAGGGAGAGAGGGGACAAGTGTGTGTGTGGTGGCAGTGCTGGGGAGGTTGGGGGGGGATTATGGCGTGTCTGGGTGGGCCTTAAAATAACGAGCTGGACGAGGGAGAGGACGGCGCGTGTGCTTGTGACAGTTGGTGAGCCATACAGTGGGGGGAGGGGGAACAGACGGGACGAGAGGAGGCTAATTTATAAATCTTTTTTTTCTTTCTGTTGTTGTCCAGTTGGCGGGCCTCAACAGTCCACTCTGCGGAGACTGGACCTACTGTAGGAGTTCCTGTGAGAGCAAAGCAAGAACAAACATGATTACTTCAAGTGTTATGGTTCATTTTGATAAAAAGTGCATCGGAAAATCTACTAAATCCATAGATATTAATTTGTGTGATTCTTGAATTATTTATGATTAGTTCATTTGAGAGGCAAAATCCAACCCAGGGAGAGATAGTTGTGAAAAGTATCTTTCTGTTATACACATTATAATGTGTAACATACAATCTAACATTGGGAAAGTGATTGTCAGACACTCAATTGTCCTCAGTTTGAAAGCATCTCTCTGGCAGGTGCTGTTGGCTGTAGCTCTGTTTTTGATTATGAAGCAGCCGTCCTCAGGCCCTCACATGCAAACACAGAGCTGGTGCCAAAGGCAGATGAAAACACATGGTGATAGTTTCCATAGTCAAACAGGCTGCAATACTTTGCACACTTTCTTATAAAAAGGGATTGCACATTCTTGGAGAAATGTGACCGTTTTCAGTCCCTGCGTGGTGTGTGCAAAAACACAGATTCTATCAGCCTATGACCTGGAGTATGATGCATTTTGGTTTTAAGTTACTCTTGTGTTGGTCAGATGGGTTTGAAGAGCAGCATGAGCTCATATTGTGTCTTTCTGTGCGCGTGTCTCAAGTTACCGTTGTGCTTGCGTAGTCTGAGCTGGCAGGCTCCTGTATAGCTGGGGGATCTTCCGGTTGATGAGAGGACCCAGAGCTTCTTTCAGCTTATTGTAATTCCTCTCCATCTCTCTGTGGTACTCCTTCTGATCCGACCCAATCAGCGATTTATTCTTCCTCAGGGCATCCTCACACCTGCACGAAAAAAAGCAGAGGACACATGGGGTGTTGGCTTTTATTTTTTATTAGGTACACAGCAGTCTGCGTCTGGGACGTGGAGTGTGTCATCACCTCTTTGTGAAGTCTTTAAAGCAGAGGCGCAGCTTGTTGTGATGACGGAACAGCTTTGGGTCATCAGGAATGTCGGAGAGAAAGACCTGCGCCACCTCCAGGGGGCCCTGTGAAGGAGAGACGGTTACATCTCTGCTCAGGAATGTCCCAGGCTCTCAACACAGTTTTGGATGGGATTAATATTTCAGGAGGATGTGGGATTTTGACATTTTAAATGCATTACAGTCATACGTCATGAGTAAAGCACTTAAGCAGGCACCTGGTTGACGGTGGTGCCCACAGAGCCCTGCAGCACCATCTGCAGCATCTTGGCGTCCGCAGGGTCCTGGTTTGTAGCGAAGGCGAGCTCCTGAGTCTTCTTCTGCATGTCCTCAATGGCCACCTCCATGGGGACAAGAATGATCTGGAGAACAAAGAGACAGAAATAGTTGACTTCTTTTCCCCCATGCACTACATCCATATAATAGCAAATATTTCCCTAAAACAGCAGCTTTGTTTGCTAAAAATGTGAGTCCCCATACAACCATTTTATTTTATTTACTTCTTTCTTCTATTTGTCTGTAACTTCAAAAATAAATGTATTAATTTAAAGGCAAAACATAATATTTGTTCAATACCTAATCGGGGAGTTTTTTTGCATTTTATCTTTCAATTTCAACAACATTTAGCGCAAGTTTAAAGCTACGTTGTAATCAAGGACAAAATAGGTGATGATCTTTGCAGTTTAGTTGCATGGAAACATGACACAAAGAGCCGAGACACACACCTCCTCCTTGTGGATAACGTTGATGCGTGTCTTGATGTAAGGGAACGCGTGAGACGTAGTGAGGATGCTTTTGCGTTTGTACTGCTCGTTCAGGTCTCCGTGGGCCCGGCCGTCCAGAGTGAAGGGAGTACAGTACATGAAAGTACGCAGGTTGTAGTTCTTGTCAAAGTACGTGATTCTTTCCTTTAGCTCGTATGTGTCGAAGAAGGGCTCGACGTAGGTGATCTGGAGGTAGGCCTGAAACAACAACCAACAACACAATTACAACTTTTGCTAATTCTGTATTGATTTACACTTAATGTACGTGTAATCCTACCTTGTTGGGATCGAGTTTGTTTTTGTCCACTGGGTTGGAGTCCTTGATAATTTCAACTACGTCATCCCCGTACCTCTCTGCGTAGAACTCCTGTGTATTAAAAGGATTAATCTTTAGAGATATGATTCTCATTAATCATTATTGACACCTTTGTTCGAGTAGTTTACATGCCTCGAGTCTGTAGGAGATCTCGGCTAACTTGGTGATGGATGGCTCCTTGTAGACAAACTCCTGTTCATCCAGGTCTCCAAACCGGCAGCCATAGAAACCCACCCGGAAGTAGGTCCCAAACATTCTCTAAACACTGAAGACAAGATACGAGATAAGATTATTTTAAAGTTGAAATATGTAAACTGAGCGAAAGAAAAATAGTTTAGTAAGACAAAGAGAAAATATATATCTAGACTAAGAATTATTTCACAACAGTAAGGCGGGGGGAAAAGAGATGGAAAGTGTTTTGTAAGAGGGACTTGAGAAATGTCAAAGTGAAAACCACTCACCAGTAACATGTCACCGGAGAGAAGAGGACCAGCAATAAGAAAGAAAACATTGTCAGAACAGAAAAAAATTGAATTTCTGAAACAATTTGACCTCACATGTAATATTCTTAATAACAAATGAACATGGTACCTCCCATCCCGAACTCTGAAAAAGTGGAAAAAAGAAAAGATACATAAGATGGAATCCAGAATGAAGTATATTTTCTCATAAACACTCAGAGGGCAGTTTTTGCTGGTGATTTCAGGTCAACTCACTTGGTTGTAGACTTTGTTGAAAGCATCCTGCAGCTTCCCGTGGACAGTCGCCAGCTTTTTGAAGTCCCTGTTGGCTTCATGGATGGGCAGCAGAATCTTGTATACTTCATTTATGGCCTCGTACATGGCGGCCTGGGGTTACAGCACAACAGAAAGCCAATTTAAAACATTGCGCCCAACACTCCTTCAGCCATGTTGATGCTGCAACAGTCTGTCCCCATGTGGTCGTAGAATACGAGTCGTACCATGTTGAAAGAGGCAGCTGCTTGCTCCAGGAGGCCCACCAGGCCGGACTCACTGAAGTACTTCCCAGCACAAATCCCCTCCTCCTCTGGAGACAGGACGTCATCGGACACAGCTGACTCTTCCAATACGTTCGAGGAAATATTCTGAGGGGAAAAATGGAGAAGTGAGAAGAAGAAAAATACAGTCTCTTATACATACAGAGAACTGAAGTGACCCATTCACAGCAGTGCCTCTTTCCCGGGTGGCAGCAGGTTACACAAAATAAATCAAAGTCCAGGATACTAAGATAGATAATATTTGAATAACCTTTTACATTTAAAATCAATAAGGGAGCAAGTACGCATTTTGCATGTTAGCAATGGTGTCAGACAAGGTGGAATTATGTCCCCAGTTCTTTTTAACCTTTACACAGTATTGATGATCTGTCCAAGCGACTGGATGCATGACTGGTAGTACTCTAGTGAACCATATTATGTGTGCAGATGGTCTTCAGCAGCTTCTTGCTGTGTGCTCTGTGTACGGTGTGGAACATGACATCAAATACAAACGCCAGTAAGAGTGCTGTCATGATCTTTAGAACCAAAGAAGATAAATGTCTAAAATGTCCTGATTTTAAATTGTCTGATATTAATCTTAGTGTCTGTAATAAGTTAAAATATCTTGGACACTTTATTACAGAACAAATGACCGATGATGAAGATATTTATAGGCAATGCCGCATGATGTATGCACAAGCAAACATTCTCCTACGTAGGTTTGGTGCGTGTACAGATGGAGTGGAGATGTCTCTGCTTAGAGCATGTTGCACACCGCTCTAAACGGCACACCTGTGGTCAAACTACAGAAAAGAAAGTTTACGGAAACTTCAAGTAGCTTATAAAGATGCCATGAGAATATTGCTGAAGAGACCTCGATGGTCTAGTGCAAGTGAAATGTTTGTGGCTGCAGGAGTCAATACTCTACAAGCTGTTTTAAGAAATCTTATGTATAAATGTATTTGCCGGCTTAATGATTGATAATGAAATCCTCTTGGCCTTATCGAACACAAGGTATAGTACTACACGCTACCAATCGCAGCTGTGGAGACATTGGTATAGTTGTCTCTTTGTAGGACACTGATTTAAATTATTCTTAAACTATGAATTCTTTTTATGCTGTGTATGTAATTTATTATATGTAATGTCTTGTCTTTTATCTGGACCCTGAGTCTGTAATACAGTTTTCATTCATTCATTCATTACCATCACTTCAGTCACATGGCAATATTTATGTTGATGTATAATGTTTTTATAATTTTAATGCCATGACGTTTGTCTTTGCTTTTGTTTGCTTTGAGGCATTTCTTGTGATTTGGGGCTATAATAAATGAGTCCTATTTCATTTCATTTTCATCATGATACACGAGACTGACTTTTTCTACACAATTTTTTTTAGTAAAATTATGTCTATCTTACAATCCTGAATCTTTTTGTTTTATATAAAATATCATATTTGCACTTTCAAACAATTGCAGGCTCGAGTCTTGGTTCCACTTTCTATCTCATTCTGCCGTACTGCTGCAAGGAGAGTGAGCCTCCAACAGCGCGCACTGACCTGAAAGGTGACACATCCGATGGGCAGGTAGCGGCAGTCCTCCAGCATGTTGAGGTATTCTGCCACCAGCGCTGCGCTGTGGACCAGACAGTGGGCCGCCTCAGCGTGGTTCCCTCTCTCAGAGTGTTTCCCCGCCATGTTCTGGAGCCACGTCAGGCGCAGGTCAGGGGAGTTCTGGTAGCCCTTTGCGATCCTGGGAAAAGAAAAACAGTCAAATATCAGAGTCTTTATTTGAGACACTTTCTTGTTGTTTGCAAGCCGTATTCATGTGCGTTGCTGTACCTGTACATCAGGTCAATGAGCATCTCTGGATCCTGCTGATGCTCTTTCATTTTTACAGTGTCAGTAAGAATCATGTGCAGGTTGAACACCAGATCCTGGACCTGCAGTTTCAAAGAGCAACACAGCACATTAGTATACAAGTCTTATCCATCTTTGCTGTTCCTGATTACACTTTTTTACAGAAGCGTTGCATGCCTGCTCTGGGAAAGGCGTGTCTCGCAGCTCCAGGTCCTCCTCAGCATACGTCAGGATCGTCTTGAGCGAATGGCGAAGATGATCCTCGTTGAAGTTTTGCGACGTTCCCACCAGAGACGACAGGGACATTGTGACTTGCATCTTCACTCTAGCGAAGTTCTGGTAAAAGGGTGAAGTTAGGAAAGAGTGTGACTCAGTATCAATAAAGCATCTATTCCTCAAACATCCAGTGCAGTCCATGACATCCATTTTGTTTTACTGACATGTTACTTGTTAGACGCTTTTATCCAAAGCGACTTACATACTCAATACTGTGGACAATCACCACAGGAGCAATTTGGGGTGAAGTGTCTTGCCCAGGGACACAAGGACATGCTGACTGCAGTGGGGTTTGAACCTGTGACCCTGTGACCCCCTGACCCCAACACCAACGCACAATCCACTGCACCACACACCTCACCAGGTCCGGGATTATTACAAGAATATTAAAAAAAGATGGTCAACGATGCAAAGACAGTGTCCAGACTTACATTTCCAATCTCAAAGTTCTGCCTCATGAGCAGGTACAGAGAGGCGGAGGCGTGACTTCGGACCGAGCCGACGCTGCTGCCGCAGTGACGGAGGAGACGCAGGCACAGGTCGGCACAGAGCTCCGTGTCCTCCTCAAACAGCATCTCTGGGAACTACACACACACAAACACACTTTCATCTTGTATGCAATGTATTAGTACATGAATTATAGTCAGTCTCGTTGACATCAAGGTCTCTTTTCCAAGAGAGACAGCAGAAAAAGAACCATTCACAACTACACAATAAACAAAACAGTCAAAAGCATCACAAAAAAACACTGGATAGTAAAGCTTTAAAATCTTTAAGGGAATGTAGAATAAAGATAAAGGTGTACAGTATAGAAACATTTCCTGCAAAAATCAGTGCGTGCATGAGGGATATCTAAGTTTAAGTAGATAAAGGATATTGTACTGTATTAGATTTAAACGAGAAAATAAAATGTTAGGTTGTTGGTAAACTTGAACGGTAGAGCTTTAAACGTATAACATAAAAGGAATATTTATTTTGTAATGCAATAAAATAAAAGATATGCAGAGTAAAATATACACCTGAAATAATTTAGTTGTTTTCCTTAAATAGTGTTAAAATGTGTCAGTTGGTGTTAGATTCTTAACAAGGAAGGAAAACAATGTAAAAAGGAAAATGTGTAACTTTTGACAATATTTAAGCTGCATTGACATCAGATTGCTAAACACTAACTAACTAAATATAATAGAGAAATGTTTGCATGATGTACCTTGAAGACCAGAGCCCTCTGTGTAGTGAAGCAGTGCTGCAGGAAGAGGGCGCTCTGGTTGCCTGCCATGCTGTGGAGGAGCACTCTCAGCACTCCACCCAGAACACTCTCCTTCAGCTCCGAGGCCACCACAGTCTGACAGAGAGACACCACAAATTACAACAAGACATTTCTACACAAAGTGGACATTACTGCACGGGTGGGCGTGAGTTGATTGGTTTACCTTGACAACAATCTCCAGAGTGTCCAGTACCACCAGAGAGGCCTCTGTTGCTAAGTTTCCATCCACCACTGACTCCTGCTCCATCTCAGCTTTAGTCCTGTAAGAGGTGTTATTTCACAACCATCAGTATAACATTCAGACACTATTTAGAAGAAGAGACAGCATGGTATACCACGTTTATGATTTAAAGTGTAATCACTAAATAAATGAATGTAAACATACTTATCGACTCTGTCTGTATTTTGTCTCCAGTGCGTGACATTCTTCCGCCACCGAACGTTCTCCTGACTGCCGTAGGGACTCCTTTCTAGAAAAGTAAACACATTATATACATCGATTAACACAAATATATAAATAACAAGAAGCTACACCCTGTCACACATTACCGCGCTCTCATGCTACTGACCTCTGCAGCGGCGGACCATCTCCTGACGAGCCCCGATGGTGCCCAGAATGGCCTCCTCCAGTCGGGCCTTCATGTCCTGGGACTTTTTAAACGTCAGGCTGTTGATTCTCTCCAGAGCCTTTTTCCCCTACAAAAATCACACAAAAACAAACCAGGGGAAATATAAAAAACATATTTCAATTAAATCTAAACCTCCAGTAAAAATAAGAGGGGGCAACATTTGTATTAACTTCAGCAAGACTCAATTCATGAACAGTTATAAACTACAAAAAAAACAAAGTACACCGCACTCGTAATAAATCAACATTAGCAACTTTTTTTAAACTGCTACTGACATAATTGTAATAATGTGAAGCAGCTCTGGTACGTCCAAATTGAGCACCTGGTTTTAACTTTTTTAAAGACTCTATAGTAGTGACACAGCATGGTTATTGTACCTTGTATTCAAAGCAGGAGACACAGAGATGCAGCAGGTCCAGCAGGCGGTTGATTTGCAGCACAGACAGATCAGACACCCAGCGCTCCAGGAGAGCAGCATCTGCATTCTTCAGCACCCACAGGAAGCTCACCAGCAGAGTCCTGCTGCACTCGGCAGACAGAGAGCTGGACTGGCGCCCAGCCTGGTGGGGAAAAATACACAAACTCAGAGCCAGTCTTTTAATCCGCCTCAGAACAAAATGGCTGTTTACAGTGAGGAACGGAGCAGAGAGCCATCTACAGGCTTAGAGGAGCAGTTGTAATAACATTGTAGAAAATAACAACAACATGAGATAATGCAAACGCTGAACGTCTGCTTGGAGTTACAGAAAGGCCAGAGTGGTGTCTGCTGAGCAGCAGCCTCCCACTCAGAGGCCAGCCTGTAGGGCCGGGGGGGCAGCCTGACCCCCGCCGCTATCACTCACCGCTGTGGGCAGCGCAAACGGGTTGGCTTTGACATGCGGCAAAGGGGAGCCGGCAATCGCCATGGCAACAGACTGACTGATAGTGCTGCCGCTGTCTGGGTCAGTATCGTCGGCGTGGGCTGTGCTATGGCGCCCGCGAGCAGGCGAGGAGTCTAGGAAGAAAACGAGAAAAGCACTCAATAAACACTGCAAACATTTTTTCAAATGAAATGAATGTGCGGAGGAGGTGCATCGCCATAACGACAATATCGGTGGGTGGCATATATGTTGTGCTTACCAGAGAAGTCGTGGAGCTGATGGAAGGTCTCCATGACAATGGGGACGAGTGGCAGGTAGAGCTGAGCGATGTGGGCTCTGACCTGAGGGTCGGTGTAACGGGGGTCTGCATCATGGCTGCACAGCAGGGAGTGAACAGCACTAATGGCCTTTTTATGAAGGAAAAACACCCTGTTGGTAAAAAAAGAGAATATCAGCATATTTGTTGGTTCCTCGCTGTGAGCAGGACTGTGTCTCATTTTAAAGTTCACACTTTGTTGATCCCTAAAGGGGAACTGAATGAAACTCCTGGTTCTTATATAGTGTAACCTGTAAGAACCTACCCTTCTCCTTCAGGATCAAGGATGAGGGAGAGTTCAGTAAGCATCAGGCCAGACAGGAAGTGCTGCTGGCGGAAAGGGACGGAGAGCTCAAACATGGTGGCTACACCCTGGTCCTGCACCATACTGGAAAATGCTGAACTCTGAGGATACAGAGTGAGATAAGATTGAAGGAAAGAAGTATAGACAAAATAATAGGGCTTAATCAAATAGCTTAAAGCAGAGGTTCTCAAACTTTCTCTGTCATTCCCCACTTTGAACAGGTGGGCCTTTTCAAGCCCCACCTGTCCCTCATCGCTCCAATAAAATGGTAGGCCAAGCTTAAAATTGTCAAATGTATCGTTCTATAACATAACAATATATCTATAACAAATAACATCAGTTCAAAAACAGAGAAAATCAATAACAAATAACATTTCAGAAATAGAGAAAATAAAAGTGCAATGGTGTCAATCCTTGCCTCAAATGGGCTGAGTTCCAAAAATATAGAAAAAGGGCCTACTATGCAATTGTGCTATCAATGGTAGGCCAAGCTTAACATTGTCAAATGTATTTAAATAACGTCAAGTTCTACATCTTATAACAAATAACATCAGTCAATAATAACAAATAAAATCAATAACAAATAACATCAGTCAATAATAACAAATAAAATCAATAACAAATAACATCAGTCAATAATAACAAATAAAATCAATAACAAATAACATCAGTTCAAAATAGAGAAAATCAATACATTCATATATTCAGGAAATACATTCAGCAATGCAAATGACCAATTGAATGCATGAGTCTCATCACTGGATTATTAGTGACTGCAATGAGCCTGTTTTGCACTACACATCTTTTCAAAACGCGGTTGCAGGCTTGATAATCCTCCCCTGCCTCCAACCTCATCATTGATGGCTACTCCATCCCCTTCTCTGGCCAAGTTAAGAGCCTTGGTGTCATCCTGGACAGCTCCCTCTCATTTTCACTTCACATAAATAACATCACCCGGACTGCCTTCTTCCACATACGCAACATCTCCAGACTCCGCCCATCGCTTTCTCAATCAAACAATGAAGTCCTGGTCAATGCATTTGTCACGTCCCCCCGCATCGACTGCTGTAACGCCATCCTCTCGGGCATACCCACCAAACTCATCAATAAACTACAGATCATACAGACCTCTGCAGCCCGGATCATCACCGGCACCAAGGCCTCAGAACACATCACCCCCATCCTGATCCAACTCCACTGGCTCCCCGTTCAATCCCGTATCAACTTCAAAAACCTACTGCTCACTGCCCCTCCCCCATCTAGCTGACCTTCTTCAGGAGTACACCCCCTCTCGCTCCCTCCGCTCCTCCTCTGCTGGTCTGCAGACCGTCCCCACCCCACGCCTCGTCACCATGGGTGCTCGGGCTTTTAGCTGCACTGCTCCCAGACTCTGGAACTCCCTCCCCCCGCACATCCGACAGTCAGACACAATCACCATATTCAAATCCCAATTAAAAACCCACCTGTTCAAATCTGCCTACTCACTGTAGTGCCCCCCATTATACGTTTCATTTGTGTCCACTTGACTGTCTCCTCCATGATTTCCTGTTTGTGTTTTTATCATGTTCTGTTGCCTATTAGCGTTTTCTTTTCTTCTTTTTTTTAACAAATCGTACGGTGTCCTTGGGTGTCATGAAAGGCGCCTAAAAATCAAATGTAGGCCTATTATTATTATTATTATGCCACTCTCAAGTCGTGCTCAATGTTAAGCCGAGATCTGTATTTTGTTTTCAGTGTTGCAACAGCTGAAAAGCCCATTTCACAGAGATAAGATGTGGCGAAGGGAAGAAGAATGTGCACAGCTCTCTGCCCAACGCTTTCAGTTGTGTGTGTGTGAGAGCAGGCTCGGATTCGCCATCGGGAGATTCAGGACTTTTCCCGGTGGGCCGCTGCTGTTGGTGGACCGCTGGCTCTGGCATAGGTGGACCGTGGACTTTCACAGCGCCGGTATACGCATCCGCCACCGCAAACACCCGCCGTTGCGAGGCTCCGGCGCTGTGAAAGTCCACCGCCGTTGCGAGTCTCGGCTGTAAACAGTCCACTACCGCCCGCGAGGACCCAGGTTCGATTCCGGCCTGAGGTCCAAAAAGTTTATTAAAAAATAAGAAAATCCCGTTCATCGCGTCCATTCGCGACCCACCTATCACATCTCTGCGACCCACCAGTGGGGCGGGCCCCACACTTTGAGAAACGCTGGCTTAAAGTAACATTCATAACTTTCACATTCAGATTATAAAAAAAAAAATAAGGATTTTGTTGAGGTGTTTTCGGGGTGACGACATCATAAAATATGACGTCAGACATGCAAAGCTTCTTTTGAAAAAGGTCAATAGAAGCTTTCAATGTAAAAAAAAGTATATTAAAGCAACTTAAATCAGATATATTGTGTTTTCCCGCCCGCTTTAGTACCTGTGAGGTGGTGGAGGAGGTGGAGGGGGAGGGGGAGGCTGGGGGGCTGAGAGTGGAGCACGGCAGGTTGAGGATGACGTAGTGCTCGTGGCTGCACACGATGCGAGTGAAGTCCACCCTCAGGGCAATCAGAGAGCTGGGGTTCTGCGCCGTGTGAAGCTTGTTGGCAATCTGTTTAACACACCAATTTGTTTAAAACAGTATCAAATGTGCCCGGGAGCTTTAGGGTTTAACGTGTTTGATATCAAAGGAAAACAGGGAGAGGAGCACCTGTTTGTAGTAGGAGCGGATGAGGTTGAACACAAAGCCCCGGTCCATGAGAGACAGCAGGTCATTCAGGAAAAAAGCCAGACTGCTATTCAACCTCTCCACAAGCTCCACATCCTGAGAGAGAGGGGGGGGGAGAGAGAGAGAGAGACAAGTGTGGACAAGAGTGAGCAAGAGTACATATGATTAAATAAAAAGGAAGATACTGTATGATATATATAAAAAGAAAAACAGACATTTTCTGTAAGATTGGGTTATTACAATCACTGAAACCAATGAAGATTGAGCATGCTTAAGAGATAAGGCTAATTTCTATTGGTTAAGAACTTTAACACACCATCTGGCCATCTTTAATAATTCAACATTTTGTTCATTAACAGCAAATGGACTTTCATCAGTTCATTTCTTGAACTGCTTGTGGTTTGGCTTGTGGGATTTGGGTTACCTTGTGGTATCGATTGGCGATGTCTGCACTGATGGCACACACAAGTGCAGCGACGTCGTCCACAAAGCGGTCAGGGAAACGCTGACGCCGGGCAACGTCCAACTTCGAGGTCAGGAACAAGTGGTGGGACATGCTCTTTGTCTAAAAGAGAGGGAGTATATGGAAACAGTCACTTCATGAGAATATGAACTATCCTGCTATTACAATGGTTCCTCAAGTAGTAAAGGTGTGTAGTAGCATTTTGAGTTTTCTCTCTTAAGGAAGTGGTGTCAGATTAATACAGTAGCCATACTCACCATAAGCTGGAAGAAGAACCAGGCCTGCTGCAGCACTGCCTCCCTCACCGTGCTGGTGCTCACCACCCACTGCAGAGACAGCTCCTCATGGAGCAGCTGCACATGGACCAACATGGAGACCAGTTTAGCTTACATGAGCGCATTTTCTAATATAATAGATGAGTTTTAAGATTACAGTGGTGTGTGTTTCTTAATAGTTAATAAAATCCATAATTCAGGTAAATAATATTTAAAATTAAAAGCAATAAGTGTTTTGTGTAAAATGTTGGTAAAATGTTAAATGTGTGGTAGTAAAAATAACTCATTTATTAGTAAATCTACCAGAGACTGAGCATATGAAATATTCAATGTATCAACACACATAAATCACACCAACTTACAGAATGAGACAATTGTTAAAATGTCATGAATGACGATGAATGTTCATGACAGGGAAAGTTGATGAAAGTTAGGACTTCAAAATGGGTTAGTTTGATGTGAAAAATGTAACTTTTACAGTTTGTCATGGTAGATGTCAGCTTTACCTTCTTGGTAATCTGCCTGGGGGGAACTGAAAACAAGGCCACGCTGTCCAGAAAGGCAGACATGCGATTGCAGCTGCGGTCGCTTGCCTGACATGGAGTGGTGGTGAGGTGAAGCCACGGAGATGAGGACAAAGTGACGTGAAAATGGATGAATGGAAATTGATGGGTGGGCAGAGAACTCTTTCTAATCTCTGGTAAGAGCCACAGGCAGAGATTAGGTCTCTCAAACCCAACAGATATGGTCTGTTAGTTGGCGGTGAGAGGATGAACTGGGAAAGACAGACGAGATGCAACATGTGGGACAGGAGGCTAGCAGAGTGAGAGGCAGACAGAAACACTGAGGTAAGGAATGACCCGCGAGAGTTGATCGGAGATGGAACAGGATGGAGGTGGTGAGTAGGAGGTGAAGGTGAGGAGGAAGAGGAGGGATTTGGCACCTGCTTGAGCTCACAGCTGGAGTTGGGGTTTCGGCGCAGCACAGATCTGGAGCCCCCGGGGGCATAAGCAGAGTTTACCCAGGAGTGGGAGCGGTCAATGCCCTGCCGAAAGCCACCAGGAACACACACACACACACACACACACACACACACAGAGTGCAGCAGGAGGCAAGGGCACAGTGAGTAAAGGGAGGTCATTTATAAACAAGATTACTCAAGGGATAACATCGGCAAGAGACAAATGAGGGTCACGGAGTGTAGAGAAGGGAAGCTTGAATTAGCAAAGAAAGCAAGGGGGGGGGTGGAATCAAAGGGAGGGCTGGAGGTACTGAATGTAACAGAGGCACAAAGAATAATTACATAAGCAGCATCATTAACTGTGGGCACAGAGATATCAGTCAAACTAAGCGTATTCAATCGGCAGTGAAACACTGACTAAGAAACACGTTGACAGACTGATGTTGCAAACACATGAACCCTGGGTGGGAATAGGTCACCTGGGAACCATGAAAACACACACTTTCATTTTTTGACGTTGTATCTTTTCTAAATGTACTAGGGATAGAACAAGATGGAGATTCATAATACAAAAGAAAAACCACATATATTACACACTTAGCAAATAAAAGTAATGTGCCCAATAAACCCCTATGAGAACACAAGGCAGAGAGCAAATACATAACAGACTTTTAGAGCAAAACATGCCAAATGCAGAGAACGTGCAAAATGTAAAACTTTAAATCTGTAAATGAAGTATTTAACTGCACGAAGGACTTGAAAGAAACAACTTTCGCCCCAAAATGACCATTTGTGTAACAATTACCCGCCCTGTGTTGCCTTGGATGATTTGTCTTGCATACCATTCATTGAACAAAGACTCTTCTTCAGGAATTGTAGTAAATGGAAATGTGTCTGTTGTGCTAAATATTTTTAACAAAAATGCACGTGTTTGGGAAGTAGTTAGCATACTACTGGATAGACTTGGATTATACGGCACGTGTCGCGTGAAGAGACTCTTTGTCCACCTTGGAGGCTTTCAAGAATAATTCAAGGTGACTTAGTTATACAATTGATCTGGTTTTGAGGGTGAAGTATTTATTAGATAAGAACACACAACAGTTGTACAGCTCTTGTGAGAATAGCAAGGTGCAGCTCACCTTGCTCCCGATGATCCTCTGCACCTCCTCGTCAGGAGACACCGGAGTGCTGGCCAGGTCGGGGTTGGAGTTGCTGATGCTCTTGGAGCGGGCCAGGTGGAGGCTGCTCGGCCGGGCTGTCACTCTCGATAAGGTGGCATACTGCATCGGTATGTCGTAGGACTGCTTGCCAGCTACTCATGGAGATGGACGAATAGAAATGTTACACGGTGAAATATTAGCGAGTCAACTGCCATGTGCACGATCTAAAGTGTGCATGTGGGGCAGCGAGAGGCTCTTTCTGCTCCTCAGATAGCGACTGTGCGGCTCAGATGGAGGACTCACCCGTCGGGGGTACTGGAGGTTCGGCGGTTGGCAGGCGGAAGCAGTAGTGGATGTAGGACGACAGCAGGTTGTTGCGGCCGTGCTGGTCCTGGTTCCCCTCCAGGTTCTTGTGGATCTGGTTGATCAACAGAGACATCGCTTCGAAGGAAGCCCGGCCAAGGTTCACTGCGGAGAATTTAAAGCGAGTATAGCATGTGTTAATTAACCAAACTATGGTTTTAAACAGGGCATAATATTAGACTGTCATTTTAAAATGACATAATTTCTGCTTGAAATATTAATCTTTATGCTTGTCCACACTTTACTCTATTTGATCATTACCACTATTTGATGTTGTAATAAAAAAAGTATGATATTGGCCCGAGCACATATGTCTTTCAGTGTTTCTATGTAGCTGAAAATAAGAAAGTATAAGTAAAATACATATTTTTTTCTTAATTTGCAAAGACATTGATTATGAATCAAAATAAATCAAAATAAGGCGGAAAGGAAATATTTTTAGGCACAAGTACGTCTTACTTTTTTTATTTAATGACTATTTCTGTTTTTTTTTAAATCTGGTTTTTGTGGCCTTTGCCTCAAAGCCATTTGTATTGCCTGTGGATGTTAGAACAGAGCACTTCATAAATAAATACATAAACAATTCATAGTCTTGTTATCTTCAATAACAGTCAAATGTATAATAGGAAAGGAGATGCACAGTAGTGTTGAAACTTTAGTCTGTTTGCACAATTAAAGGTTGAAAATCAATCGGTGTGCTCCAGTCCTCTTGTGTCCCTTGGAAGTAGCAGTTAATCGTCATCACATTATCCACTCAAATGATCAAAATTAGCATTTCAGCGTCGCTCGGGGAAGTGCACTTCAGATCTTAAATGGCTGTCCTTTAGAACTCACTCACCGATTTGGCCCGCGATGACCGGTGGGTAGACGATGAGCTGAATGAGCTTGTTGAGCAGCTGGTGCAGGAACCTGACACAGGTATCCAGCAGAGCCCCTCTCAGGGCAGACATGCTGGCCTTCAGCTCCCCCTCCATGTTTGCCTCAGTAATGATGACGTCCTTCAGGCGGAAAGGGAACGAGTACTCCTCCAGAACATACACTAGAGTGAAGAACTTATCCAGGTGGGGGTCCTAGAGTTAACAACAGAATGAATATTAAGTATCACTTGAACTCGCTGATGTAATACGTGCAGTATAGGCTCCCTGCTTCTTCTAGAATTGATTTGAAAGTCCTTCAACTTGAATACAAAGCTCAGCATCGCCTACACCACAGACTCCCTGTTGTCTTATGTTCCTTCACGAGCCATTAGATCCTCCACGTCTGTTTTTCTAGACACTCTAAACCCCACTAAAGAGACAATTGGGGATATGGCTTTTTCCTGCTATGCTCCCAAACTGTGGAAGAGCAAACCCAGAGAAATGAGAGCGATGGCTCCGTGGAAATGTTTACACAAGACTTAAAAACCTCTCTTTAACCAAACCTTCTTCAAACATTTATTAGCTCATCTTTTAAATGGCTTTTCCCCTCTGCAACACTGAGATGTATTCTTTATTATCTTTCAATGTGTTTCCTGTTTCTTTCTCTCTCTTTGAAGCAGTGAGAGCTGCATTTATTGTATGCAAGGTGCTATATATATATAGCATATACTATGTATATATATTTGTGTGTCTGTGTGATTATTATTACTTATGTATTCTATCTCCCATTGTAAAGCGTCCTTGGGTTTCTTGAAAGGCGCTATATAAAATCTAAATTATTATTATTATATATATTCTGATACAATCAAACTTTATTATTATCATTATAATTGTATTATTGTTATAATGATACACTGCTGGATGCATATGTAGGGCTACAGATGTGTCATACAAGAAGAAGAAGAAGAAGAAGAAGAAGAAGAAGAAGAAGAAGAAGAAGAAGAAGAAGAAGAAGAAGAAGAAGAAGAAGAAGAAGAAGAAGAAGAAGAAGAAGAAGAAGAAGAAGAAGAAGAAGAAGAAGAAGAAGAAGAAGAACCTGTAGTGATCCCCGAGGGGGAAATTCAGTTTTTCCACTCATACATGTGAAAGAGAAACGTAAGCGTAGAAAGCACGTGTGTACCTGAGTGTGGACCGAGGAGGCGGCCGTCACCTCCACATTGAACACTCCTTTGTGGTTATCCACCCACTTCATGCCTGGGAGCTGGACCTGCCGCAGAGTGACACCCAACTCAGTTAACACTCAGTCCCATCACAACAGCAGACGGTAATGACAGGCTGACTGATATACACATCATCTCTTTCAACACACTCACGTCAGGGGTGAGCACAGAGTAGCTGGGCGGGGGCTTCTCCACAGACACAGGCAGACTGAAGGAGCCGGTGCGCAGTCGGCCATGCTGCATCAGAGGGATCCACTGCAGGCAGACAGAGAGACACGCGATCACTCACCGACGGCAAGACAAAAGAAGGAGCGATCAAACGAGCAAGTGTGTGGGTGAGGAGTGTACTCACAGTGTAGCCCACAGGGGTCTCCAGGGGGGTGTTCAGCTTGGTTTGGCAGCTGATGTGGTAGAAGGTGAACAGGAGATGGTGGTTGTCTGTTAAATTGGCAGGAATCTTCATCTTTATCTCCTCATAGAACTCAGGAGATCTGTTGGCAAGAGTTAAACACAATGTTAAAGGCAAGTTGGACCGACTCCAGTGCAGTGAAGGTCAGCAGGAGACGGGCCTTACTTGTTATGGTAGATGATGGGAGTGTACGCATCCTGCATGAACTCAGAACTACTGGACTTCCCAAAGATGACCTGGTCAAACAGCAGAGTGTACATTTAGTTTCTCCTTCACAAATAGGAGGATATCCTTTGACATGAGTATCCTTATGGATCTGTTGGATCATTCAAAGACTTGCACTGTCAACAAAAACAAACTGTTTTTAAGTTTCCCTCTAGAGATGTGTTTAACCTAGGGCTGCAAATACGGATTATTTTCAAGATTGAATTTTCTGCCACAAGGTGGGGTAGGTAAGTTTGAGAAACCGGCTCGAGATACACTTTTTGTTATATTCCATGGAATGCTCTTAACATCTCGATAGCAATAAATATCTTAAGTGCTTTGACAAAAAATCCTTAAGAAAAATGTCATCTGTGGAAGCCGTGGTACTGTAAAAAGCACGACCTACCTGCCTGTCAGCCTTCCATCTGTGCACAAACTTATCTCGTGCCCTCATTGGTCATGTGCGCGTGTGTTGGAGGAGGGGCTCTGTAAGGAAGTGGCAGATTTGTTCCAGCTGTGTATTTTCAAATTCTAGCGCACTCGAGCTGGTTTCTCCAAAATGACCTGCCCCACCTTTAACTGATAACCATTTCGGCTGTGAAACTTTGAAAAATAGGCATTAAAATTTCACAGAGCAAAACTTGACGTCTTTTGTTTTGTTAAAGCAAAAGACCAAATAGTGGAACATATTGAGCTCAGAACGATGAATTGTGTAAAGCCAGGAAAACCCTGTCATGAGGCTGGAATCAGTCAATATTAAAATCGTTTCACTATTTCTGAACAATGACTGAAATGATTCATAAAACTGATGATAATTTGATCGATAATCAAAATAGCCAATTGCCAATTACTTTTCATGCTATCGACTAATTGTTCAAGCTATTTCTCTTCAGACCTTATATTTTAATACTCTTATGGTTCAGTTTAACGGCACAAATGTGATTTCTTAAAAAAAAAAAAATATTGTTTCTTCTCAAAAACTGAAAGCCTTCTAGTCTTAGACTGCGTTTAGATGATTCTGCATAGTGAATGTCAAACATCCAATCAGGTTACAAGAAACAAACAATGTTACTTTAAGCCAGTAATGCTTAGTGTGAATCAACCATTTGATATTCAATAAACAAAGAGTTCATAAACAAAGAAGATCACTAAGTTGTCCTTCCCTCTGTGCTCGGATAAATGCCCCTTTGATGAAGCTCACTCTTCCAATCAACCATCGTATACTATTACACTGCCGCAAGCTGCCCTTTGTGACTGGAGCTTCTTTCTACCGAGTGTGACTCACCGGCAGAGCTTGACTTGGGTCCTCTGCGGCCATGAACTGAACCTTCACAGCGATGTTTCTCACGGACCCCTGGCGACTGCTGAAGTTCAGATTTTGTGGGTAAACATAGAGGAGATTCCTGAAAGTCAAAATAATAAAAAGGCAGAAAATGAAACAAGGACAGAATTTAATAAAACGACAGCAAATCCATGAAGGAGTTAAAGGAACTTTTTTTTTTTTTGGTTAATGACATCAAATAACAATCAAAAATAACATAATATACAAAGATGTAGGCAGCCTAGCTGGATCTTGTTATGTTGTCTGATTCTGTTTCAATCATTCCTGAAAACCTACAAAAGCATTTATTAGAAAATCAAAAGATAAGATTTCCTGTGTCCTGTATTGGCTAAGTGAAAGTAACCATAACTACAGTCCAAGGCAAACATAAAGAGGTAATATTTGTTCATATTTTATTTAAACAGCGGTGTTTATTCACTTGCCAAGAGCTAATGACACACCACAAAATCACATAACTTTAAAATAACTTCATAAATGTACAGCGCAGATTATGATTATACATGTTCTGTATCAAACACAAGAAAACCAGATTTATATAATGTATTTCACGTGTGTTCGTGACCTGAATGACTAAATGTGTCTCTCAGGGGTTAAAGCAGGCAGGGTCACAGTCTAAGGCCACAGACAAGACCTGGGATTAAACCCCAGCTGAGCTAATGTTTCACTATGATATTGCATGTAGACATACAATATAAGGCGCACTGACCACCCTCCGAACTCTTCATCCACTGGGGATCCTGATGATGCTAACAGCTGAGCTGCGACAGAGAAGTACGCATTGAACCGCCACAGTGAAACAGACATTAGACCGCAGTGAGTTTGTGACTGCTGTCATGAAGATTATCTGGGGTCTGTGTTTGCTATTTTTGGCCGAGGGTTTGAGAGCAGTCCATGCAGCTCCGGTCAGGAGGAGGACCAGCAAGGTGAAGGACAAGGCTGCGCCGAAGGAAGAAGTCAATATTCTCCTGTTCGGCGTCATACAGTTCAGCGAATCGCTCAACTATGTTCATGAAACCACAGAGGCGAAGATAGTGAAAATCAGACGGACTTTGAGCAGCCATGAGGGGACTCTAGAAAAGCTGAAGAGGCAGACTGAGCCGGCTGCGGAGGTGGAGAGACAGATAAAAGCAGCCATAGAGTCGCTCCAGGTAAGAAAACACCCAAATATGTAAACAACAGATTCTTCGGGTGCTGCTTGTGTTATTGCAGGAGATAATCGCTGACTATCAAACTGCAGATCTAACGTGCAGGAGCAGAGGGGATAGACACAATATGTAGAGAATGTAAAATCGCAGACAGATTACAGAGAAAGAAAATGTTGAATAGACATACCAAAGCAGATCTATTCTATGTCTACAGAAGCGCTAATGCAGCTGTTCTTAGTTACTGTAGGCATCTGACTCGTTTCCTTTTGTAAGACCCTTTTCCCTGATGCATATGGATCAATGAAGCTCTTTCATCTGAGATAAGAGAGTGAGGGTGTCGTTAGAGAGCTGCCAGCTGCACTCGGATGGTTGTTTGGGGACGAGGATAATATGTGCAGATGCTGCTTTGACAGGCCCAGATGGCCAAGCAACGGGCTCAGATCAACATGACTAAAGACTGGCTGGCCAGCGTGGAGCAGGAAGAGGTGGAGCTCCAAACTAAAGTGAAGAAGCTGGAGATGTATCTCAACACCAGCATCAGCATCAAAGAGCTGCAGGTAACAAGAGCGCTGGAACGTAGAGATAAAAGACTAGGGTTGGGAACCGAAACTCGGTTCCAGATGAGAACCGATAAGAAAATGCCGGGTACTCGTACAAAATACACAATTTTGGTACTGCTTAACGGTTCCTAAACGCGGTAGACCCTGTAGTTCCACCGGGTCCGTCTGCGCCACGGTGACCCGGTGGAATACAGGGTAAGGGCGGACTGGCCATCTGTGTGTTCTGGAGAATCACAGAACGGCCGGTCGTCAGCAGGCTGTTGACGGCCGGCTCGGACGCTGACGGCCGGCTCCGCCGTTCATTTTTTTAAACGGCATCATATAAGTTGCGCTGACATAGCTCAGTTAAAATAAAGCACAGCTATTGTGCAATACATTTGTTTTGCATGTATATTTTTTATTTGTAAAAATGTCAGTTAAAGCTTAAAAGAATAAAGATATTTTTGTTTACTAAACGTTTGACCTCTTTCTTTTACAATTTTGGAATCGAAACAGGGAATCGATAAGAACCGTAATCGATAAGCAGAACCGGAATCGATACATTTCAAACGATACCCATCCCTATAAAAGACACACTCTCTTAGGGCTGCACGATTATAGACTCAATTATGACCATGATCATTTTGGATCATTGTTGAGATTACGATTATTTATCGTAATTATTTTAGGGACAACATGCATTACACTTTCACACTAAAACATCCCGCTCTATCAATATAAGCCCTTACATTTAGTATGAAGCCAAAACCAGGATTCATTTTCAATGCTTTCAGCCTTACTTCACCGTCACACCAGCCTGTACTTGCTTTTGGTCTTGTAAAAGCGGCGACCAGAAGTATTTAAACACCAGTCACTGATTGGTTACTAAATAAGTTCCCTTTACTATATTGCCGTTTTCAGAAGAGAGCAGAGGAGCAATCCAACACCTTGAAAGGTTTACAGCATTGGACCGAGTTCCAGAAAGAGAACATTGAGACTCAGAATGAGCAGCTCTCCAAACTAAAGATGATGGTGAGTCACTTGTTAAGTCTTTTGAACGTTTGTTGTTAATATTTGATTACATTTATGTTTCATTTTCTTCTTTCAGAGTGAAGCTAAAACATAGACTTTAACATTCACTACTGAAGTCTCCCAGACTACACTGCACTCCCTTCCAAGCCTGCAATGTGTGCGAAAGATCTGCTCTAATGCCAGAAAACATTTGTCTTAGTACTCTTATGATTATGTGCTTGTTGTTGCCGCTTTCTCCGTTTGTGTCTGTTCTTAGTCTTGACTTTGATGCACTAGTAATCTTTGTTTTTAAATGGAGCCTATCAAATCGAGTTTTTCTAAATGATTAAACATTCTGTTTCACCAAAGAAAATACATGTGTATTTTTGTTTTTAAGTTTAAAAAGGAGAGGCAGAAGAAATCAATCTGGACAAACACATTGAGTCATGCATGTGACGGAGGGGTGAAAGTATATTTGTTCTACAAGTCAACTTAAGCAATGTTTGTGTATACGTGTGTGTGTTTAAGTTGAACACACTCACCTGTAGGTTGTGTGAGGGGTGTATACGTAGCGAGCAGGGAACTCCAGCACGTCTTTGGTCGGGCGCACACGCAGGTCGGGGTACGGCTTCACGTGCAGCAGCTCCGGGGACAGACAGTAGTGAGGCGAGTCCGGAGCGGGGGATATGTCTATCTTCAACTGGGCTGAGGGACAAAAGATAGGACACCGTTTATACAAAACATCCATAAAGCCTTTTCATGATCCGTTTCAGTTATATTAAGAATGCTCTCGTTTACCTGTGACAGGCCTCAGTCGCCTCAGAACAGATGATGGTCTGCGCATATCTGCCAGGTACTTGTAGAGGTCTTCATCACTCAGTCTGTCCCCCTCCTTCATGGACACAGACAGGAGCAGAGTGTGTCATTATTATATAGTTATAATAGCAGTGCTTCACTACAATGTTAACTACTTGTAGTATTTGTGAACATTGTAGGCTCAATTTCTAATGTGTATTTTATCTTAAAACACGAATGGAACATACAATTGATTAAGTATTGGATGAACTTCTTTATTTCACGATACATCCTATAGTAAAAAGCTGTGTGATCCGCCTTAAATGTTAAAATGGCAAGTGTCCAGTCTTTTTGAAAGTCATCCATTCTTGAGCGGTCTGTCGTCAAACATATAAGAGGTATGTAAATACATGTAATAGATTATTGGTAGCTGTTAGGGCCTCACTTTGTTGTCGGTAAAAGTGACAATACTCAGCTTTATTACTAAAGTGATATGAGAGTCATTTGTCCCCATTACATCAAACATCACAGTCGCGATAATTGTGACAAGATGAACAACTAAACGAGTCATGAGAGTCTGACCTGTTTAAAGAAGTTGGTGACTGTCAATGTAGCTGGACGGAAAGTGGCAAAGTTACACATGTCGTCTCCAACACTCATCCGCTCGCACCCCTTTTTCTTTCTGTCATTCCATGTTCCGTGGCCCTTTCGCTCTGGCAGGAGGAAACAACATTAGAGCGGCGTGTGCATGAAAGTGACCGCTACAGGGCTTTGTCACTGTAAAATGAGTGCTCTGTGTACCTGCATGCTAGAACATTTTGTAAAACCTAGGATGTGTTTTAAGTACCAGAGTCGGAGTCAGGGTCCGAGCGATCCAAACCCCCCACACTGCTGACGATGTTGAGCAGGTGAATGGCCGTCCAGGCGAAAGGCATGCGGAAACGGCCGAGACGACTACATGACTGCTCTGCCTGCAGACGCAGCTTCTCCAGCTTCTCCTTGTGCTGAGCAGACAAAATAGGATACAAAAAAACATCAAAGGAAAAAGTTAGGCTGAAAATAACGGCAATGGCCAACCGAGTTGACCTGCCAAATGGATGGTAAATATTGCAGCTTGCCAGACAGAATTGGGTAATGGTTGTTGACTAGACAGTGAAATGGTCCCATGAGCACGCTGGCCGTCAGCCCTGAGCATTGCAACAATTTAAACAAATATGTTTTTGGCTCCATTACCTTGGAGGAATCAGACTCTTTCATAACCATGTAGGGTTCACAGCATTCTCCAATGTCTCCTTGTTGAAGGACTTTCTCAAGCTGAAATACAAGAAGACGGGTTTTACACCGTAAACAATTTTTTTTTAATAACACGCTTATATTTAAACTTAGTTACGCAGCATTTAAATGCCAAATGAAATGCAAACAAGGTAATACAAATATAGTTTGTGCCATTAACATAAAGTCAGATTCTTCTGTTTACAATTCGGTTCTCTCAGTACCTTAATGACCAAGAAGATATCGGCCGAAGGGTAGGTGATGGAGAAAATGGCAGAACGGGCCAGTGTGGAAATGGCTACGTGAGGTGTGTGGGGTTTAAGCATTCCTTTCATCTGATCTGAGTTCAGGTCGAAGTAGAAATTCTCAGAGATCTGTTGGAGGCAAGATGGAGTTAAGCAGGAAACAGCAGAGGGAGGGGGAGAAAGAGGATAATGGAAATGCACGTCAAGGGATTTTTATTCAGTTTTAATTCAGTCATCCAAACCGCAAGACCACTTAGAGCTTCTTGAGACAAGGGAAATTCAATTAGGTAGGCATGAGCTCAGCATTACGTAAGCGGTTTTACAGAGTTAAAGTAATTGGTAGAATAATGATCAAATAAAAACTGATCTGCTTGAACAAAAAAAATAAATACCTTTTTCTTTTCCTTGACGTCATACAGGGCAAGTGTTCCAAATATTGGCTCAATTTCTATTTCAAACCTGAAAATCGGAAAAATATAGTTGGAGAGCATCGTGGGTATAATGATTATATGATTTATTATAATGATCATTTCAGACATATATTCTAAATGTTACTCACTTCAGAGACAGGCACTTCACCATGATCCTCTGACCACAGTGTTCCTTAGGCACTTCAGGGGCAGAGCATCTCTCTACTGCTTCATCCTGTCACACACACACAAAGAGCCATGTTCAATACACACACCGGCATGACATTTACACAGATGTCATGGCAACCTAGTGGCAAAGAAAGCCAACGTGTGTACATAGATATAAAGGAAGAAGGATGGAGCTGGAAAAGGAGAACATTGAGGGGGAAGAAAAGCAAACAGTTGCTGGGTTTGTAGACATTATGGACCTCCACTTTAAGCGAACATCCAATTATGTGACTGAGCTGAACAAATGGAAACTACATCTACCAACATTTCCAAACGAGTCCTGCTGGTTGTAGTAATAATCTCTGAGATTATTCACTAATATAATAAAACACGCACTGAGGAGTTTATCGCTTCAATCGTCTACATTTTTAATATCAACACTGATTGGACCTCCAAATAAAAGGGAATACCATTTTTAATATAAATTAGCAATCATTAAAAAGGTCCTCTATTATACTGTTTTTCATCAATATATTATAGGTCTCAGATATATACAAAACATGTCTCTGAAGTGTTTGGCTCCAAATTCCAAACGGATCTTTGTATCATCCCACAATCCCCTCTGTTTCAGCCCTGTTTCAAAAGGGCTGATTCTCTGTCTGTTACTCTAGATGAAAATAAGGAGCCCCTCCCCACGCCCCTCTGAGAGATATTTGGTTTAAAGGAACACAATGGTGCTCTAGGAGGAGATTCAGGTGATAAGGTGGGGGGGGGGGTTACCTTGGTTGGTGATTGGCTAATGGTTACACAAGCCAAAACAAATGTATGACATCATAAAGTGGCCAAAATCTGATCAGCTCATTTTCAGACAGGTTTTTATAGAAATGGATCAGGACAAAAAGTGAGAGAATCTTTGTTCCTGAAACTTTCAGAATCTCTTTACGCAGAGGGGACACATGTTGATGTAGAAAAGACATGAAAAAGTGGATTTTGCATAATAGGTGACCTTTAAGTATCTTCTGTACATTATAAATTCACAGTTTTTTGACAATAACATAGCTTTGACTAGCACAGAGGCAGATATGGGATGGTGTAATTCGAACCTCATCGGGAGGCGGGTAGAGGCCCAGCAGGTCGCTGTGGCGCCCCTGCAGGCGGGCCTCAGTATTGCGGCGGTCCATGTCCTCGGCGGCTGCTCGCTCCAGCACAGACGGCAGGATCGCGTCTGGGGAGGAATTCTTCAAGTCGAAAATACTGGAGGCCCAGCTTCCCCGAGGAGTCTCATCGAGGCTGACTGAACGCCGCTTTGCATCATCCTGAAGCACACGAGAGTGAGACAAAGAGGTGAGATCATGTGTTTTTCTTTCCCCCTTCCAGGCAAACATGTCACCTCAGTGCTCACAGCAGATGATTTAGAAACACAAGGAGAACAATATGCTACAGATCTGATAACCTTTTTACCCCTTTAATATGACTCATGTGGTGACTGTGGAAAGGATAATGGACAAGGTATTTCCATTGATCCATTACTCATTCTCCATATGATCAACTCGCTGAGCACAATACGACTCATACTGCCTTCCCCATCATGAGACACAAGCTTTATTGACTGGCTTCACTCCACCTGAGCTGCAACCATTAGTCAAGTAATGGATCAGACAAGCAACAGAAAATAACAACAGACTTTTTGATAATTGGTTATTTGTTTGGATAATGTTTCACGTCCTGTTTTTAGCCTCTCAATATGGAGATTTCCGGCTTTATCTATAGTTATTATAATATTAAACGGATTATATTCGGGTTTTAAAACGATTTTTAAAGACAAAACTTTGGAATCTTAGAAGAACATACTTCTTTTTGGGTTTTGGACATTCTAATGACCATTTCAATTGATTTAAAAAAACAAGAAAAAACTAGGTAAGGCCCAATTCTACAACTCTCTTGGTCCAGGTACCAAATCATAGGAGTTCAGGGACATATTAAAGCCTTCTTAGCTGTTCCTCCTCGCAACACTGTAGAGATAAGTAGATAAGTCTAATGAACCTTAAAAGACTGAATGGTCACTCAGCGGTCACAATAACAAGTGCTTTGAACATCTCCACCAGCTACCTGGTCGTCATGGCGCTCCGCAGCAGCCTCGTCCAGCTCAAAGGTCTGTTTGTGCAGCCCTCGCTGCCTCTCCCTCTGCCGCTCAGAGCTCTGAGGGCTGTACGTGGTGCTGTAGCGCTGATATCTGAAGGAAATCAGAAGAGAAGTTGTATTAATGTTACTGTCAATGATGGGAACAGTGAACTGGGAAAAGTAGATGAAACGTGTACTTGAAGGATAAGTCAGCTAGTACTACAGCTGGCACCACTTACTTCCTTTGAATGACGAGCCAGTCATCTGTGTAGACGGCCAAGGCATCTCTCACTCTGGGATCTAGAGAGCTACATAGGAGAAAAACACATTAATAATTGAGCAAAGCATGCTTTTAATATTTATGTTCATTCAGTGTCCCAGAGAGAAAGGTTTTGTTCTTATCTCTGGAAATGCCTGTCCTCCATAACAGTTATATTAATCCTCTGTGTGTGGAGCAGTATAAAGAAGACCATAAAGGGATGTGATGCAGTACGAGGGTTGGGTTGGCCATTAGTGGGACTCACTCTTCCTCCTCAGGCAGTGGGGGCTCCAGTGTAATGCACTCTTTGTCCAGCGGGAGGAGCTCCAGGTCGTCCTGGGGGAACTCCATGAGCTGCCGGAGTGGGCCGGGCTCCACCCCCGGAGCGTGACTGCTCACATACTCTTCGAAGTCCACAGGCTCAACCACCTCCGTCAGGGGCAACTGTCAATAAAGGTTAGACTTTTAGGTTCACATTGACATGGCCATAATCACAGATCATTATCTGATCAGCAAGATCAGAAGGACTCACAAGGAGAAGTAGAAAGAGACAGGATGCCGTGAGGATGGATCATGGTTTTTTTAACAAATATTCTTAATTTTCAAGGAAACGACTGCTTTCTGCAGAACCCCTGCATGACTGTTGGAAAACACAAGCGAGCAAAAGCAGCTCTATCATGTTTCAAAACCCTGTGCACACAATCATCTGATCTCCTTGTAAATGTCCCCTCTGTGAGACGAATAAAGGTATTCTGATTCCTTGTATCTAAACTTAAACTTAAAGTTACTTATCAACTACTGATCTTGCTAATTGGTCCTTTCATCGGCTGGCAGGTTAAACATAGGGTGACTCACAGGTTGGTGTGCGCCTCGTTTCTTGGACAGCTGAGGAGAGCCATAGTCTCTGGAAACTTGTTTTCTGACTTCTGCAGCCACCGTCCTGAGCAAGAGAAAGAGAGGAGAGAAGTGTCAGCTGGGAAACACTCAACAATGTACAGACATGATGAAGATTAACTGTAAAGAATTCTGTTAATGGGCAAGATCTGAGCTGTTCAGGATTTATACAAAATAAAGTAATTTGATTTAAGTTGATGCAGAAATGTCATAATCATGCCAATGTTTGCATGCTCAACTTAGGGATCTTAGAAATCAAACCACAGCATTAGAAACTAGGCCGCATTCATTCATTGGACAGATATCTGCATGAATGAAATACTTCTTTTAATTGATGATGCTAATTATGTTTCAGATTCTGTCCTAAAATTCTATAAACTGTAAAGCAGAAGCTCTTTAGCTTCTGGTACTGTGAGACAGGGCCAGCAGCTGTTCTGAACAGCGACTCGAGCGGATCTCACAGAGAGGTGGCGAGCCGGCTCCAGGGAGCAGGCACAGAGCCAGAGCTCTGTCCGTGGCCTTCATGGACCAACGGAAAAAGGGAGGCTTATAGAGAGACAAAGCAGGAAAAAGAAAAAAAGTACAATCCTCTCAGAGACAGCTGCTCCTTTACAACCACATAATGTCTGCCTCTCTCATATACACAGCTGTGAAGGCTTCAACATTTCACAAACCATAGTTCTCATGATTACACAGCTACAGTTCATGCCGTCATTCCATCAATACCCATGGACTGTAAAGCAGAGATGAATGACCTCTCGCCCAATCTCTGAGATACAACAAGACTTTCTGACTATCATTTTTTATTTTAAATGAGTCTATTTAGAATGTTATGATTTTATAATCACTCGCTGTATCCTTAAACCATGTGGAAACAGTTTGAGCAGCCTTGATTTAAGACAGGAAAAAGGGAAGCTATCGACCGCAAGGGCAATAGCCTGAACACCCCTTCCCACCCTTTTCCTGCATCCGGCACAAAACAATGGACTGGGACGCACTAAGGAGGGCAGACAGGACTTTGGGAATGCAGTGGGAGACTGTCCAAGGAAGCTCATTTCTCTACAGGACATGTTATTGACGATCAGCAGGTAAAGTGACAGGATACTAATTAAAACAAAGCCCCCTGGTGATGGTGCCTGGTCAAAAGTATAAAGAACCGCTGTACTGACATGATTTCAGCAAGTTTTTCACTTTGGTGAGAAAATAATTTACTTGCAGGTCAATGATAAGAATCTGTCATCCTGTTTCTTTTCTGGAGAAGCTATCTGGATTTGCAAGGCAAAGCTGTTTCTTTCGATGAACTGTGACGACAGGGTGATTTGGTTCAAAAATATAAAACCCAGACAAGCACTGGTGAAAATCAAAGTTTGGAGGATCTTCATTCATGAAAAAGGGCTATTGTAGCATGCAGGGAGGCACTTGGTTGCAAATACTACCACTGTTGTTATCCCATGCTATTCAAAGATCCAGCTGACAGATGTGACATGCCTTTACGACTTCTCCTGGAATCTTGTCAAAATGTATTAAGTATAGTGACACATACAAGAGGATCATCCCATGATCCACTAAACCCTTCCAGAGAAGGGAAAACCAGTTTACAACATGTGGAAACAGGTTGCTACAATAATGCAGCAAGGTGTTCACACGAAATACGAGCAAAATATCACAATGGATGTCACTTGGTAGTTAATATGTTTGTTTTAAAACTCACAATGAAACATCTGGGACATTAGATAAGCCCTCCGCTTCACAATGTTATCCTGCATTAACGTTAGCTCATGCATTGTTAATGACAATGCTCCTGCGATGCTACGCTACGGTACTTAAACAATACATGCTATTTAACTCAAAGTGCCACAGATAATATATGGGAGCCCAAACTGCTTCAATGGAGATGTTTTATTTCAGGTAGGTACAGTGGTGTTTAAACCGACCGGTTTATAGTCACTAATACCTTTCAAATCCTAGCTAACTGGCTATGTGTCCAGCAGGTCACTCTCACCGCACAACTGTGCGTTAGCTGTTAAACAATAACTTCTGTTACTGCCTCACCGGTTGATTTTATGAGCAAACGCCCTCCTCTCGCTCGCGGTAGATGTCATTTCTTATCCCCCATGTAAAGAAGCTTTTCGAAGACAACTGAAATCACTCTCCTCCTTTGCTTTGGCTAATACGTCCCGTCTTGTCTTGTGTGGGGATGCGGACTTTCTCGGACGGCTTCCTCCTCCACGCTGGGACCGGGCATCGATCCTCCCTGTTCCGCCTAGCGGCTGGGAGCCAAACAGCAAAACCCGCCGTTAGTGTCAAGTCCGCAAGGACACATGCACTACATCCGGTGAAACTTCAAAAATAAAGTACAAACTAAACACAGATTTGCATTTATTATAATGTTCTGTTTACTGTCACGGCATTGAGATTTTTTTTAGCAGCTATTTGGTTTATTTGTATACTATACATAAGTCGATTTTATTTATAATAATGTAGACTTTTCCATACCGGAAAAAAATAGAATAGCATAGAACATAAGTTATACATATTAATAGTACTTATAATGTAATAATTATAATAATAATTTAGATAACACATATGCGACAACATTTTAGCTTTAAAGCATTTATTATGTGTTACATGTTTAAAAAAATCAAGTTTGATTTAAATAAAAAAAAAACTCTAAATATGGGGTTGAGTAAAAAAAGATGTAGTTTTATAAAATGTCTCTTTAAGGATCAATAATAGTTCAAGGATAGTTATCATCGCAATCAAACAATGAATCATGTTTTACCTTCAACACTAATAGCATGCATTGTTTGCACAATACATAATTATCAAAGTAAATATCACCGGGACGCTTTACTGTACTTCCGGTTTTACTACCTTCCCCACTCATTTGACATGCAGCTTGCTGCTTCATGCACCGTCTGTTCATGCAGAAATCTCACCTGACCGGTTTACAGCAACCTGCTACTGTCTGTCGCTGATTCACCTCAGTTTAGGGGTTTCACTGGTTTCATTTCTGTGTTAAATTTAGGAAGCAGGACAGAAAAGTTTCAAGCCCTCAGTTTCTCTCACGAGATCATAGCCTACTCTAGAGGTGATTACTTTACTTTCACAACGTGACTTTGACTGCCTGGCATGAAATGTTCTATTTTAGTCAAACAGGATTGAACATTTCTTCCGTTAGCTTCAGCCCTCAAGGGCGTATTTTTGTATTGTTGATGCCAAGTTAAATCTCATTAGAAAAAAACTGCACAATAGCAACATCTAGAGGTCAGCTTGCACTACATTATCATCTTTAGAGACGTGTTGTATTGAAACTCCAGCAGCAGGGGGCGCTGTTTACCATGATTAGAGAAGAAAGAAAGCCTTGCCACATCGGTGATTGTTTAAGATTCAGTCCTCAAATTTGACCTCTACGAGAAGATGAGAAATAGCTGCAGCTTTGTTTACTGGCTCGCTGCATAACAGCGACTGCAAAAAAACATCTTCCAAAACAAAAAAATAAGTAGCCATTAAAGGGTTCTGCATTCTTAAAGGAGGGCTAAACAAATATGTCAGAAACTGTTTATTTGACGGGCTCTTTCTTGTATGTTTGAGCAAATGAGGAATGACATTGTCAGTGAATCTTCCCACCAATGGAGGACTTGTCAGTTTATTATGATGGCAGGTCTTCATCCCCCTCCTCCCTGCCTGCACTCCATACCCCCATGCCTACTATGAGGAATTCATATAACAGTGCTTGCTGCAGCAGCCCTCCCCCACTGCTCTCTCCTTCTACCCCACAGTCGCCCTATTCAGCACCCTGGAGAGCTGCTGCAGGTACTCGGCCGTCCTCTGTGAGATGGCTGATGAATGGCATGAATTCTATACGAGGAATGTGAAAAATGGAAATGGAGGAGATGGAGGTAGAAATTAACCTTGCGTGACAGGGGCTTGGCTGAAGCCGAGCAACGACAGGCGTCTGAGGGATATATGTTTATGTATGCAGCAGCAGTCAGAGCAGCATTAGAGCTCGCAGCCGGCACGAGTCTGGTCCATAGACAATGCTAACAAAAATAAATGAAGCTTGTGCTCACGTCTCTCCCCTTTTACAGACATTTATAACAATGCTACCATTTCTTTATTTGTTTTACTTTATATTCTTCTCAAATGTTCAGCAGATTTATTTTTGTAAAATTTAAAACACAATATTATTGTTCTCCAGGAAATTGATATGCATTTACTTTTCAGACATTTCCAATTTCACTAAACTGACTAAATATGTTTCGAATTATTTGCTATGAACACTTAAGTACACAGTGTACATACACAGTGTTGTGTCATCGTTTGACATTGCAATGTCCTTGTACAGTTGGAAGCCCACCTAAGGGGGCTGAACCCATGCATGCTTTATCCTTCGGTCTGCACCTTCCCTGCCTGCTTCCTTGCCTTTCTGTTCATCGAAGGCTTTCAATTCCTAGATCGGCACTATTGTTTGAGTGCCCAGCCCCCACGGCAGCGAGAGCCCCCCCCCCCCCCCCCCACCACCATCACTGCTGTGTTACCGAAGAACAAAAGAGAGAGTGTCAGACACCACCCACTAGATCTCTTTCACACCAGAGCCCCCACCTCAGTTCCAGATGGGGTTGCCTTTTTTCAGGGTTTCTCTCAACCCCAAGAGTCCTCCAAAATTGAGGCACCCCTCCCCCTGGACCCCACTACTCAGCTGCCCGTCATCCACCTGCTCCGCCGCCACGCGCCCGTGGCCAGGGCACCGCCCCTCTCCATCCCGCCCCACCAGGGAGTCCTATTAAAATCATTAACCACTCTTTGCTGGGGTCTGTTTCCAGGACATCACTCTGCCAGCAGTAAAAACTTTAACAACATTATCTCCTAAATAGAAAGCACCAACACACATTTTTATCTTTAGATAAAAAGTAAACACAATTACATAAAAAAACAAAAAAAGAATACACATGCATTAGCTGTTTAGAAAAACCACTCATGGTTTCCTAAAAGGTATGATTTTAAATGAAAATCATACGTTTTTAAGTCATTCTATATCCTCCTACTCCAGCTGCTCCTAAAACAGGATGGAGGAATTACACCAAAGTTAATATTGTGATCAATAATGCTAATTCTCTCCGTCCTGTGGTGGTGTCTGATACAAGGGGCAAGCAGATGCTCATTTGTTTATATCTCTCAAACCATCAACACGTTGCGTCTTCAAGAGAATCTGCGCTTCGACCTCCACCCCTGAATTGACCTTTCCCCTCCAGGGACAGAGGGTTAGCAACAGGACACATCTGCTACAGGACAGCTGTACGTCTCATAATGTCGTCCTACAGTCAGGGTGGGGGGCTAGGGGCTAAAGGTAATCATTGCTGAATCACTTAGTTTAAATCTGCTTAATTACTACACAAGATTCAAACCCATACCTCTTGGTATTCCCCCCCCCCCCTTCTTCATCCACAAAACAATATATTGTGCTAATCAGATACAGACTTAAGAATGATATGTTGCATTTCTATGCTTATTAGCTGACAAACTGTGAAGAATCAATAGTATCGTGTACAGCAACACTTACAGTAAGGTTTAGCTACAAATATGCACAGCACACTCTCTCCTCTCCCTACATTACATGCATGGATGCCTGCTATGCCATCACTCACTAACCAAGATTTATGGAAATGTTCCCTTCCAGCTCCTCTGAGTGCAGTGCAGTGCACGGAGCACGCTGCTATTACTGTATGCTTCATCTTTCAATGTATGCAGATATATGCATACAGTATGTGTATGGGTTCTTTACAGCACTTGCTTTATACTTTTTACAGGTTCTGTGCTGCTGGAAATGACTAAACCCCCATCACCATTACCACTACCCCCATCCCACCACCATCCTCCAGTCCCTAAGGGTTCAAGCACCCAAATCAATTGAAAGAAAGACGAGTGCTCTGTGGTCCTCCCCCTACATCTGTCAGAGAGGGAAAGCAGGAGGGGCCGCACTCATGGGCCGAACAGGAGAACAATATCACTCCATCTGTCACAAACCGTTTCATCTCTGATGGGATGAAATATAGCTCACAAATACATCTACTTCTATATCATCTATGTGTATTCGCTTACCGGTGCCCAAGCCTCTACCAATTACCAGAAGCATTTTTGTCTCACATTACCTTCCTCCCACCACATAGCACTCTCCAACCACCTCGCAAATTGTGCTTTTAAGCCAAACAGCATGTTAAAGAAAATTATTCCACTTTACACAGCAAACCAGTTCATGAAAATGGAAGACAACCAAGTAATGAAATTTGCATGTGAAAAGTTGGCGAATGAATGTGCAAAGCAGCGAACCCTAAAGCTAATGAAACAGCCCACACATATTTTATTTGGGGGAAATACTGAAGAAAAAACAAAGTGAGATGCAATCTGTTAATAACCAGAGAGCTCTTTCATGTTTAAATGTTGCTGCTGCTGTGTTTGCAGGATGGGTGTGGCCCGCTGATTCGTCTTGCCTGCTGAGCTGTCGCGGCTTTGTGACGTCCACGATCCCATTTGCTCTATCAAATCATGCAATCGGACTGCTCACAGCTCAGTGCTGAGGAAAAAATGACAACCCAGACAATACCTCCACAATGCTTCACACTGATCTCCGACAGAACGAGGTAGCCCAGTGATCCAGTAAGCTGTAAGAACAGCACACCATGGACTGACTGTTTGCTGGAGGAAGGAACACAAAACTAAAACCCATATCCCCAAGAGCCATCATGTCTCTCTGAGCAGCAGTTAGCTGCAATCTCAGTCATTCATATTTAATTCCACAAGAGTTTCCGGCCGGACTAATGTGCTATTGATTTCAAGTGTCCTATTACTGAACGAGGGAGGGTTATGATGGGGAGAGAGATGGCCTACAGGGAGTGAGAACAAGAGATTGAAAGAGGAGAGGAGGAAGATGGAGGGTGGAAAACAGAGTGCAATGGCTAAACCAGTGAGTTTCTCTAGGAAACATAATCATTTTCCATTTATACAGCCCAAGCTATCGATCTAATATTCGTCTAATTCTTTGTTGAATAAAAACGGAAGACATTTTACATGAAAGCTCAAAGAGTACATTTAGGTTAAGGCAGGAAATGTGTTGTATATTATTCATCGTTCATTAAAAGTCAGGTCATTTACAGCTCTGCTTAACAGGCAGGCATACTTATATCTCTGCTTTCGTTTTGTGTCTTGTCACTTGTGTGTTTTGTTCATGTCAGATAGAATTAAAGCAGCAGTAGGAAAAGGACCAGGAAAAAACAAACACAGAGAATTTCTAAAAGCTTTGTGTATTTAAGGTTTCTCCCTGGATACCAGCTCAGACAGGACAAAATGAAAGGTCATCAAAGGTGGCACAGATATTGTATTCGTATATACCGGCACCTCAACTCATTCTTCAGTCAGATAATAAGGATGTGGAGCATTTCCTGAAAAGGTGAAACGCGTCTCGCACTGGAGTGAACACAAACAAACAAAGGATAGATTTGTCAATTGTGAATTAAAAGGAGACACATGGAAAGCAGAATATATTCCATAAATAAAAAGATGACAAGAGAGTCTACTTCAGAGACTTCCTCCCACCAGCCTGTCTACTCTAATAATAGCCCAGAGACAACACATCCAGACAGACAGAGGGAGAGAAAGATATAGAGGAGGGGAGGAGAGAGACAGAGAAAGTGTAAGAGTGAACCCATGAGGGAGACCACAAGAAAATTGCTAAATAATACATAAAGGGTTGAATTAGGCCAGTTGCCATAATCAACAAATGTCCTTTTTTTTTTAAAGAGGCTAATTTAATATTGGATCTCTTCCTGAAAGAAATGGCTGCTTCCCTGCTGCTGCCACTGAGCCCTGAAACGCCACGAGCCAGGCTTGGTGGAGAGCAGAGACCACCGAGTTAACCAGACCTGAGGCTGAATCATCCTGCCCATCCCCCACACACACTGTCATAGTGTCACTCTCTCTCCTTCTAACTCACACACTACCTTACCGCAGGGCAATGGCAACAGGCACCCTTTTTAACGTAATATCACACGAATAAGTGGAGAAACAGAAAAGGCTAAGGAATTTAGAGATAAAGGGTTTTTGCTATTTACAAATGATCATAATATATTCACCATGCAGACCATCAACACAAAGTACATTTGTAATTCACATACTGCCATATAGTTGATGTCCTTGTATAAGTGAAATGATAAAACAGTAACTACTGCCAATTGAAGATGCTATGTAAAATATGCGTTTTTGTTGTTCCTACTATAGCTTTGTTTCCGTTCCTACTATAGCTTTGTTTCTGTTCCTATAGCTTTGTTTCTGTTCCTACTATAGCTTTGTTTCTGTTCCTACTATAGCTTTGTTTCTGTTCCTATAGCTTTGTTTCTGTTCCTACTATAGCTTTGTTTCCGTTCCTACTATAGCTTTGTTTCCGTTCCTACTATAGCTTTGTTTCTGTTCCTACTATAGCTTTGTTTCTGTTCCTATGTTCTTACTATAGCTTTGTTTCTTGTTCCTACTATAGCGTTGTTGTTGTTCCTACTATAGCTTTGTTTCTGTTCCTACTATAGCTTTGTTTCTGTTCCTACTATAGCTTTGTTTCCGTTCCTACTATAGCTTTGTTTCCGTTCCTACTATAGCTTTGTTTCTGTTCCTACTATAGCTTTGTTTCTGTTCCTATGTTCCTGTTGTTCCTACTATAGCTTTGTTTTCGTTCCTACTATAGCTTTAATTCTGTTCCTATAGCTTTGTTTCTGTTCCTACTATAGCTTTGTTTCCGTTCCTACTATAGCTTTGTTTCGTTCCTACTATAGCGTTGTTCCTACTATAGCTTTGTTTCCGTTCCTACTATAGCTTTGTTTCTGTTCCTATAGCTTTGTTTCTGTTCCTACTATAGCTTTGTTTCTGTTCCTACTATAGCTTTGTTTCTGTTCCTATAGCTTTGTTTCCGTTCCTACTATACATCCATGATAACTGCATATGTAGCAGTGTTTAGTATGTTCTGCTTGGGCTGATTGACGTCAAAACCAGTGGACTAATTTTGTAAATGCTTAGAATTCATCCCTTTGGCACCAAGTAGCATTCCATGATATGCCAAGAGAAAAGGACCACTGCAACAAGACTCCTAATCACCACTAGTGGAGGAACACTCAACAACAAGAAAATAATCAGTAGAATAACAAAAAGGCTTTTTAGCAAAAGCAATGCTTGATCCTTTGATTCAGTTATGTACAATAGGCGCTTTAAATGCCCTCTTACCCACAGGGAGGATTCAGCTGCCGAGCTGCTAACCGGGGCTCTAATGAGGGGCCACAATTAAGCCCATTTATTCACATTAAGTGTGAACTGTAAGTGGGGCTGCAGTCAGTTGACGAACCTGGGTGCCTTTGTGTAATAAGAGCTGCTTTTATTCAGCAAACAAAGAGGCAAAAAACACAAGCACCTAATGACCAAATCTCGCCGTCTCCTCTCAGACGTTCATACACAGCGGCAGAAAAACACACACATGCGTTCACACACACACACACACACACACACACACACACACACACACACACACACACACACACACACACACACACACACACACACACACACACACACACACACACACACACACACACACACACACACACACAATCTTCCTCCCTCTTCAACAAACTGACTCAAAGGCTCCATCGCATCGAGGCTGAGTTGAGTCACTGCTTGACAGAACGGTGGGGGCGGGGTTAAGACAGACTGACAGTGGGGCTCCATCTCTATCCTCTTATTAACGCTTAACGAGTGCTTTCCTCATGCAATATTCATCTCCACTAATATCATCCAAGCTTTGAACAGAGCTTGCTACTTATGTAAGGCAATTATGTAAAATATCAGACAGGACCCATGTTCAGAATGTGACTGGAAGAGAGCCGCTGGACAATGACAGAAAGAAAGAGGGGTACACAAGAGTGATTGAAGATGGGGGAAACATTAAGAAACCTACAGTAAAAGGAAGTTAGTTTCTTGCATGTCCTGTTCTATATCTCCATCTGAGTATAGAGTCTAGACTTACTCCACATATCCATCAAAGGCAAGTAGTCGGTGTCAATAATGCAAACCGTTTCCACCCTCGCACCATCCGTCCTTATAGCAAGAGACGTCAAAGGACTCCTCAAGGTCAGGTAGGGAGAGGCGAGCAGAGGAACTGGTTGTTGTTGCAGGAGGACTCACATCAGCACCGCGTGTCCACTTACATTGAAAACACACGCATAGGAGACGTTCATTTCATACAAAGCCTTTACATCCTCTCATGAACAGCAACCATAGACCCATACACAAATAAACAAACATACACTGATTTACGCACACTCGCACGCACACCCACCCCCCCAGGTCAAGGCCCTATGGGGGTCTGCACAGAAATAGGTCATTTGTCACACATGATGTCCCGGGGCAGGGGGATGCATTATAGATGAGCCCAAACAGCATGTCTCAGTGAGCACTCACCACACAGGAGGGAGCAGTAGGAGGTGGGCCGAGAGGGTCCAGAACTCTTCAGGAAGGGGATATTGGGATGTCATAAAATAAGACAAAAATCACTGCTGGCTACAGTTCTGTTGAAAAAGTAAAGAAAAGAGATCATTCAGCGCAGCCTGGTCAGAACTACAACTGCACCTTTTTTAACTTTTCACTGAATAGACATTAATGAATTCAGGGGGTATCTAATTTGTTATTCTCATGTCTGCACCTGACCCTATAGCTAGCCATCTGCCTTGCATATGAGAGGTCCAGAAATCATCCACCCATTAGTCACATAATGGATGAAATGCTTTGTTTGTAGCCACAATTCCCATCCAATTATTGCATATTTTGCGTCTTTACTCCTATTGCTACAATTCTGTGAATGTCAGTCGAGAATGTGTACTCAGAAAGTCTGCCAATCTACACTCAAAATAGCTTTTATTTGCAAAGACAAAGACCAAAGGAGTGAAGTTGTTTGCTATGGTTTCAGACAGAAACGTAAATGGAGAATTAGAGAGAAAAGAAGGGGCTGTGCTGTGGGAGAAGTGAGTGTAAAGTGTGGGGAATGAGAAAGACAAGTCTGCTATCTTCTGCTGCACCCATCTGTTCTCAAAGTGCAGGTGGAGCCCCATTCACTGCGCTCTGCATGTGTGTGTGTGTGTGTGTGTGTGTGTGTGTGTGTGTGTGTGTGTGTGTGTGTGTGTGTGTGTGTGTGTGTGTGTGTGTGTGTGTGTGTGTGTGTGTGTGTGTGTGTGTGTGTGTGTGTGTGTGTGTGTGTGTGTGTGTGTGTGTGTGTGTGTGTGTGTGTGTGTGTGTGTGTGTGTGTGTGTGTGTGTGTGTGTGAAGAGGGGGGCAGGAAGAAAGGAAGGGCAGCGAGAAAAAGGGAGTGGAGAGATGGAAAGGCAGGGATGGAAGAGGGAGGGGAGGGTAGGGGAGGGGGGGCTCTTGGTGATCTCTCCTGAAGGGGATAATGGGAGAGGAGCGCATTGCAATGGCTGCCATGTAGTACCCTCCCTGCACAATTAGCCAATCAGCAGCGCGCTCTGCCAGCCAGGAGGACGCATAAAAGAAGAACATTGCAGCAGAGGCACAGAAGGAGAGTGCAAGAGGAGCAGGGAAATACACATAAAAACAGCAGAACCAGAACACCCTCCCCTGGACACACCCTGCTGAGGATCACTGCTTCTCTTTTTTCTGAACCATCGCCCACGCCACTCGGAGAGAACACTCTCCCTCATCATCATCCAGTAGAAAACCCCTTTCTCCTCATTTTCATCCTATAGAGGACACCTACAATCTCAGTGGGCTGAGATTCCCTGGCAAAGATTGTCTTTTTTTCCTTTTTTTCTTTTTTTTCTTTTCATTTGGACTCCTGGCAGAAGGGCCATATAATACAACAAAGGCCAAAGAACACATTAAGACTCAGCATCCAGCTTCAAGACCAGTGGAAGGAAGGACCTAGAATTCTTTCATTGTACGTCAAGAATGGTTACTGTACGTATTACTCTTCTCTTATATTTGTGAAAGAGTTGTTGTGGCAGCATGCTTACTTGTGTGTTTATGTTGGATGTGTTTTGAACTGCAATGCAATGTGGTGAGATGTAGCTATACACAGATGTATTTCTTATTAGCCTATTGATATATTCCTTGTGGAAACAAATGTCTTTTCAGCGGAGCTTCATGGCTATGCCCACATGCCAAAGCATAGAGGATCTTTGAGATTAGCGTAATACGTGTTTATCCTTTAGCCTATGCAATGCCGTATTCTTATGATAAGATTAACGATCGATAGTGGCAATTAGAAATCTCACACTGAGTGATGCGCCATGCCGGCTGCGTTCCAGCCTGCAGTCATCATGGGCGATGGATAAAGTCGTTATCCTGCCATTTTAGATAGCACAGCTTTTTTGCGTTTATGTATCACAGCCGATACGAGTGCTTAAATGTCGAAGCTTTGATGATATTTACAAAAATGTTTCCCGAGTAGGCTATAGAGGTTTAGGAATTCCGCAAGATTACTGTGATGGTGATGGAGAGAGGCGACGAGGCGCTGGGTTCAGTGGGGGAGGATTTACTTTCTTTGCTGGTGCAGCACAAGGATGCTGGATACGGCTTTCTGAGACAAAACATGATGCCTCGGAGGCTGAGGGCCCATCCAGCAAGGCACAGGAAAAAAGGGTCGAGTCACTCCGGGAGGGGGAGGGGGAGGGGGAGGAGGGAGATTACGCATCCATTGGTTTGCATTGAATCAGACAAAGTCCGAATTCCTCAGGGTTCTCGTTGCGATGCGACCGAGTAAATGGGCTGGAAACCTCTGAGGCCGTGACAGTAAGGACGCACACTGACATCTCCATTTTAAGCACATTTCTTCCAAGTATCGCAAACGTACAAGATGGCCATGCTTGCGTTGCGCGTGTCGGATGAAAGGGATGTGAGCGGTGATAAATTAGCTTTGCTCTGAGCCGACGGCCGGATTGGGCGTGTCTCTGCTGGATTTAAGCACCAAACGAGGGCCTTGAAGCCTCAAAAGGCCCACTCCGATTTACCTCTTGACATGCTGGTTGACAACACAATTTGTTTATTCAAGCAGAGTAATTAAGACACATTTGCATTTAAATTGTAAAAGCCAGGAAAAAAAGATGTAGCCTCGGTCCAACCTTAAAATCACAAGCAGGTGTTAAAACCCCCTGAAGTGTAAAATGTAAAATCCCTCAATTTATTGAGTAGAATAGTTTTTTATAATATTGAATTAATTGGAAGTATATCCACACACGGTAGAATGTCAGGGTGTTCAGTCTATGACTAATAGTACACAAGATTAATTATTTAACACATAGTAGGAACAGGATGTGAGAGATGGAGTTGGACCCATAAACAACTTTAAAGTCTCACATCACTGAATTTGAAATAGTCTGAATATTCCTTGGAAAGATATGCAACATGGGGGTGGACGACACGCATCATCTGTGAGCCTCTGACTGTCCACTTGACACATTTCCAATCCCAGTTTTATTTGTTCTCTTTGTTGTGCATTACCTGCAAGGGACAATCCCTGCAGGCCGAGACAGAATCGACGGTAGCTGTAGCTCCCCTCCACATGTCCGCAGTCCTCCATGCCTGTACCGCAGTGCCAAGCAAATAAAAGCGTTGAGTCAGATAACCTATCCAAGGTACTTACACAATTCAAGGACAAGGGCAGCCGAGGCCATCACTGTAAAGCAGTCTAAATGTTACTTGATGTTGCATTACATTTTTTTAATTATATGTAATGGCTGATGATTTGAAAGGTTAGAGGACATTTATATTCTGTATACAATATAAAACAATAAAACGGCTTCAATGAGTATTATTTTTTACAGTGAAGACATGGCCCTGTCTAACTTATAGGAGACGTTAAATGTAATTATGTTATGTAAGCGGTGAATTGACTCCTGTTGCCAACGACTTCATGTAATTATCAGCAACAAATACAAAGCCTGTAGGGAAGAAAGAAGTGAATGTAACCATCTATCTCTGAGACTGCAAAATCGTCTGTATTAATGTTCTTAGGTAACAAATGTTGATCATACATTTTCTATATTATGACCACAAAAAGGTTTAAATTAATCGAACAACTTGTGATTTCTCTGACATTATGTATAATAGTGTACATTCGCTGTATAATCGCCGAGTAAAGGCAGTTATCTCGATTTAAAAAATACTGAAAAAAGGCTATTAATTTTATCAATGAAAACGATCAAATCAGCAAATAAATATCTTGTAATTTAGCGTTTTTTATTGAACTATCCTGGCGTTTTTGACTTGTGGCTGGCAACTGTAACAGTCATTGTTCCCGGAGAGTCCTGCAGCCCCTGGCCACGACACAAAGCGCCACTGTTTACATTAATATTCATAGTGCTGCCATAGCCTCTGCGAGGCAGAAGAGGAGGAACGGGTGGCTCTTTTGTTTGGTCGTTTCAATACGTTTATTCAGCAAAAAGGCGCTCCGCTTCATGAATGCCTGCAGAGCTTACAAGTCTTGCCCTTTAAAAAAGGGGGGCTAAATACAAAAACAAGAGGAATCGAGGGATTATGTTTTGCATCTGCCATATTTAAATATCCGCACAAGTAATTTATTCCTTAATTTCTCGAATGAAAACGTTTTCAAAGTTAACGAAATTAAACGACTCGATGGTCTTTGCTTGATTCTCGGGCCTCTTTGGCCTCACAGCACACCGTCCGAAAGCCACTCCCTTTTTCAGCACGCTGGATAGCACCCCGCATGCTACAAGCACTTGCAGGACAGATTTGTCTCCTTGAGCCTTTGACGGTGTCTGCTCCAATCTTATCAAAGCAGCACATACTGAGAGAGCTGACATCTTTTAGAAATCTTTTCTTCTTAGTCTGAAGAGCGGAGAATGGGATGGAGCCTCAGTGCTTGGCTGACATGGGCTGTGACTCCTGTCGTCCTGTTGTTTTACAGCTGCCACCATGATCCCTTAAGCTGCAGAGTGTGGCTAATGCCCTTTGTTTGAGATAATCCTCTAATCTGTGTTATTTAGAGGGCTCATTTACACTTCAGTCTAGCTTTCACTTTTAAATCATGCCTTCCAGACAAAAAATCTTTATATAATGCATCATAAAGTGGACTAGAGAAAAGGAAGGAGAAATCATTATCAGCATTGTTGGTTAGAAATATCTAGGTGGATTCCTTCAGTGTTTATTTGGATTCATGATTCACTTTGTCTCGATCATTATCATACTTTTTTTACACAAATACATCACATGAATTTAAACCTACAATAAGCCTAACATGTAGCACGCCCTTTCTTTTTTCTGTGTGCCAAAACAAAATCTTGATGGTGACAATGTCATTTTCTGTCTTAATATCACTTTAAAAATGTGATTCTACGTGTAATGTAAAATATAATGTGGCATATCTCATGTTATAACTGGGAGACGATTACTCTTCAATGCATTATAGCCTCCAGTGCTGTGCTGCATTTGGAGCAGAAATTAATTGAGGAAAGTGGTTTATATCAGAAGACAGAGAACAGTGGCTGCATTTACATTTAGTCATGTAATGCTAGTGTACAGTGTAGGTGGTACGTGTGCTTGGCAGTGGAGGCAGAGCTCTTGTTTGCGTGCAAGTCTGGGTTCATGTGTTTGGCAGAGGAGGCAGGGCTCTTGTTTGCGTGCGAGTCTGGGACCATGTGTGGGCGATGCTGATGCAGTACATTAAATATTAAGGGAGATCTCACAGAACCCCAAAATAGAAAAAAAAGCAGTGTGGTACACAAGTGCTACCCTAACAACAAGGAATCTTTTAGGAATTTTGAAAGATGATTTCTAAAAACAATATATTTTTATTGCAGTTTTCTGTCCATTTTAGTAATTTAACAAGACATTTTTTGAGAGCGAGAGAAGCAACAAAGATCCTAAACCATATATATTCCACACTGGAATGTCGGTTACAAGCTGCTCCTGAGTGGACATTTTCATTGTCTCCACTGGTCGAAAATGTCTGGAGTCTGAAGCGGGAGTACATCTAAACTGGGCGTATTATTAATGCAGGCTGCAGCTTCCCAATGATGTGTTGTGTCACTGTCATTGTAAATTGTTTACTGCAAACCAAACGCGAGACTATTAGTTATTTTTTATAAATACAATGGCCTAAATATTAAAAAAACTCAGATTTGCTATATTTTTTTGTTTGTTTCAAAGAAAGCAGTTTCTCTCTATTCCTGTATGCGAATCGTAATCTTAGTTGTTGCTTGTGTCAGCCACTCTCAGCGAGTTATATAACGTCACACTGTTCACTGGGGATGTGTGTTCTGCCATGTTGAGGGTTATTTCAGCTGGCGAGTCAAATTTGCCCTAATATGTTTTTTTTCTCCCTATAAAATGCTTTTTGTCATATCTAGGCCATTTTCAGTTGCTCATATTTCTGTTAGTCAGATGTATCACATCGCACTACATTGTAGGTTAATAAAAACAACACCTCGATTCAACCTTTTTTACATGTTAAATGTTTCATAATTCATAATGAAAAAAGATAGTCGGCAGGCATCTAAGCGGTGCATCAAAATCTTGTGACAGATTGCTATCTACGTTGCAATGCCTTTGTGCGTAGATATGTCTGAAGAGTTTTATGTTTAGGCTGTCTTTACTCGCTCACCGTGCTCCTTCTCCCCTTGTCATTATCTATTTGACTTACTGATATTCCCTGCTTCCACAAAGCCATATACTATTAGACACAGAGGAAGACATGTCTGACCTGCATATCTGCTCCTAACAAGCACAGAGACAAACACACTGAAAGTAAGAAAGCCATTCAGCCATTAGAAACAATGCAGTCTTTGAGGGGCTGTTACCTGGGCAACCAGAGTCGAGGTGAGGCTCAAAGCAAGAGCAGGTTACAGAGACGAGGAGAAAATCCAGGTTAGACAAACCCCATCCACAGACGCTGGAAAAAAGAGAGACAACATGTAGGTCTGAAACAAATGAATTATTTTAGCAATGTGATGGTAACACAGTAAACAAAGCCTGTACTCACAAAACGGTGGTGGATTCACGAGAGATGGTGAGCTGGGAATTCAATTAACAACCTGACAGAAAATTATTAATTGTGATCATTCTGCGGTTAACATAAAAAGAGAAATACTTATAAAAGTAAAAGCTTATTGTTAGTTATCTCGGGAAGTAATAAAAAATAATCCAATAAAGGAAAACCTTCAAATATAATTAATGATAATAGATCAAAATGAAATCCCTTTTTTACTTGCAGTCAGAGGAGATTTATTAAACTTTATTGACATACATAAATCTCCAAGCTCCAATGGCTCAAACCAAGAATCTGACAGAACAATTTATATAATGGGAAAACTACCAAACTGTTTATGCATTTCAATTGTATATCCAGACACCCCACACTTTTATTTAAAAAATAAAAAGGATACAGGCATTTTTGATACAGTCAACTGTAAAATGTACTTCAAATGCACACACAGTAATGTTAAAGAGGCCAATTGTATTTGCATGAGCCAACAACGATAACCTAAATATAAACATGCTTATTTACGTTGACATGTGCAATGAATTCAATATTTAATCAAATGATGTTTGAACATGAACATAACAGATGCAAATGAAAAAACGACTTGTCCTTTCATTTAATGTGCACAAGAAAATAGGATGTATACATATTTTTGATAATAAGCCTGAACATTTAGTTATTTCTTCACATCTTCAAATCAAATCACTGCAGCTTTAAAACATTAGCATCACACTTAGGAACAAGACGACAAACATGTCACCTTGAAATGCTCTGTCCTTAGTTTAAAATACAGAGTTTGCAGTGATTTTCCATGTAGATTTACACCAGAGATAATGATCCAGACACAGAGAAGTGGGTGTTGAGAGGAAAGGGAAAGTGGAGCAGGAAGTTGTGTTTTCGGCAACACAGATGTTGCTTGAGGAGCCGCTGTGAGTCAAATTAAGCAACACGGTGTACTCCAGAGCAACACAAACACTATACTGTGCACTAACCAACGCCTTTACTCTACTTACAAAAATAAGTCATCTGACCACAAAGACATCTGAACAAGATCTTGGGAACACAAGTGTAATTCAACCTTATTTTTCTACCAAACCGTGATATTCCTTATTTCCTGTAAATCTCTTTAACACAACCCTCCTTTTGTCCGTCATCTCGTAAACCACTGCCACCGTCAAACTCCCCCAGCCTCACACACCACCATCACTATTATCCATCCCTGTGTAATGATGTAATGGTGTTTGACCCTGGAAGAGATAGGGGGAGGGGAGAAGTAAGGAAAAAGGGACTGTGACATCTGCAGGACCAGAGGCAGGGAGCGAGAGAGGGGGAAGATGGGGTAAAAGTGGGGGAGGGGAGATAATGAATCAAACCGTGTATCCATCTCCATTTTAGCAATGCTGATTTCTGACCTTTCCCTCTGACAGTGACAGAGTGGACAGTCTGTGCGCGTGTCTTGTGTGTATAGTTTATGTGCAAAAACACTCCTTTTCTGTCTCTTTGTGAATTATGAATCTAACCCCACCCTCTTCCTCAGCAGATAATCAGCACCATGGAAACCCAGGTGTCCAACGGTCCAAGCGGAACCAGTCTGCCCAACGGTCCAGTCATTAGCACCAATGGCTCCACAGACGACAGCAAAACCAACCTGATCGTCAACTATCTGCCTCAGAACATGACCCAGGAAGAGTTCAAAAGTTTGTTTGGCAGCATTGGAGAGATCGAGTCCTGCAAGCTGGTCAGAGACAAGATAACAGGTACTACTCTTTGTCCACATCCGGAAACAAATAACTTTACGACTGGCTCTTAAAATCACTGACATTTCAGGGGGTCTTTCTTTGTCTCCAGGTCAGAGTTTGGGATATGGTTTCGTAAACTATGTGGATCCAAACGATGCAGATAAGGCCATCAACACACTGAATGGTCTCAAGCTGCAGACTAAAACAATCAAGGTGAGCTTTTACAATAATCGCATTTTTTTTTCTTAAGCATTCTTCAAACCGCGCAAGACAAAAAGAAAGGAAGTCGAGATTTTGTCAAGGGTGTGAGGGGGGCGGGGTGGGGTTGCTAAGAGAGGTGGCGACAGACGTGACAGAGGGAGGGGAGGGAAATGGGGAGGAGGAGGAGGCAGAAGGGAGCGGTCGCCAGAACAAAGGAAGTAGAGAAAGGGTGAAAAGAGCAGGAGAGTGTGGAGGTCAGAAAGCAAGAGGCCGACAGCATGCAGAGGTTATTGTGATGGAAATGTAATTAGGAAGGCAGGCTGTGGTGCACTAGGGTCAGTCCTGGTTACCCCATCTGCCTCTTATCCAGGCTAATTAGGGGCCTTCTTTGTCCCAAAATCAGATGAGGGAAAGAGGGGACACCACTTCCTTCCATCCCCCTAAGTAGATCAAAGAGTCAGACAGAACTTCAGGATTGAGAAATCAAATCTCTGAGAAAGCAGAGCAGGTGATCTTCCAACAGCTGTCCAAGAAGAGGGACTTTAATTCTGATGAACGGCTGACTGAAAAAACTAGCTATAATGAGGATGTCAAGAGCTGGATTTGGGTTTCATCATTTCATAATTATGAAATGTCCTGCGTGCAAAATATTGTGCACAAATACAATTATTTCTGACTCTGGAACAACCATGTAGAAAAGGTGTTGATTGTGTAAACACATTATATTGTTAATCTTATGTTATGACATTCAATAATCATTCAATTTATCTATACATACATCACTTAATCTTTAAATTACATTTGTATTTCCTTATTCTCCAGTGTTAAAAAATAACTCCTCGGCTCAAAAGCATAGTTTTATCGGATTTTACAGAATGCTTAAATAAAGAGGGAGGGGGGGGCAGCAGTGAAAGGGTAGGGGGTAGCTCGGAGAGCAGAATGCCAATGACAGGATTAGAGGCCATATGGGCTTCAGGCACCATCTGTACTGTGGGAGCGACAGGGAGAGGGTTAATTATAGGGCAGCCTCTGGTCCCGGAACACAGCGACTCCCCCCTGACTCACCCAGAACACCCTAATCACTGCACCACACAACCCTCCTGCTCACACAGTCCGTCTGTGTACACAATAGACACTGGTGTTCAGTAGTGACGGATAAAATCAGAACACCTGTATTCATCTGAAAGATAATATACAAGTCCTTTTAATTCAAATTCAAAGCTTTCTTTGTGCCTAAGCAAATCAGATTCCAGCTGTCTTAAAATAGTACAATTCGCTAATATGTATATTTGTCACACCAATACATATGCATATAAGAAATGTATGTATGTATGTATGTGTGTGTGTGTGTGTGTGTGTGTGTGTGTGTGTGTGTGTGTGTGTGTGTGTGTGTGTGTGTGTGTGTGTGTGTGTGTGTGTGTGTGTGTGTGTGTGTGTGTGTGTGTGTGTGTGTGTGTGTGTGTGTGTGTGTGTGTGTGTGTGTGTCAGTGTTTTCAACTTTTCGAGGATCTTGCAAGTCTTGTGATGCCCTCTTACATTGTGTGCTGTTTGCCAGTGGAGCATTTCTCCCCCAGAGGATAGAGACAAAGGAAAGAGGCAGGACAGCTCAGCCTATCTCACACAACACTCACTCTGTCTCTCCATCACACACAATCACAGCACTTCCAACAATACACTGAACTGGATTATCTGTCACACATGTGTTAGCATGCTCCCATAAACACAAAAACAAGAATGTTTTTGTGCCCTTTTTAAAACAATCAATTCAATATTTATCTGCAGTACGAAAGTAGACCAACAGAGAACCATAAGGGATATAAGCACAGACACACCAAAAAGGGCTGTGCACTAATTAAGCCACCAGTGATTTCAGGCAAAATACATCAACTAACTGATGCTTTTCAGTGCAAAACAAAGCTTACACTTAGGCGTGTGAGCTGATGATCAGTATGAGTGTGGGTCAACAGATATTTAAGAGAAAGAGGAAAAAAGGAGAATGAAAAAAAGACTATTTGTTGACACTCCAATGACATCTGTTTTTTTTCAATATGTTTCCCTAATTTAAGCCATCTGAAACTTTGTGATTTTGGTGTTAAAGGTATCATATGCCCGGCCAAGCTCGGCTTCCATCCGTGATGCCAACCTTTACGTGAGTGGACTCCCCAAAACCATGAACCAGAAGGACATGGAGCAGCTGTTCTCCCAATACGGTCGCATCATCACATCCCGTATCCTAGTGGACCAAGTCACAGGTAAGGCCTTACATCACGTCCCACGAAAAAGCCATTCCATGTCTGTAAGAAAGACTGTTAGGCAGAAACTGTCATGGATGCCAAGGTAGTAACATTTTTTTCTTATTCTAAATCGGAGCAGGCATATCACGAGGAGTGGGCTTCATCCGGTTTGATAAGCGCAATGAGGCAGAGGAGGCCATCAAAGGTCTGAACGGACAGAAGCCTTTGGGGGCCGCGGAGCCCATCACTGTCAAGTTTGCCAACAACCCCAGCCAGAAGACAGGCCAGGCCTTACTGACTCAGCTGTACCAGACTGCTGCCCGCCGCTACACAGGTCCGCTGCACCACCAGACTCAGCGTTTCAGGTACTGAACCCCCGGCAGACTCACACCACCTAACAGTGCAAAGGCATATCAGATGAAGTCGCACGCCCCACAAACAGCAAGTGGGAAAATGTGTATTCAAAAGAAATTCAAATTCAAAACAACCGTTTCTGTCTATACTAACAAATTGTTCCTTGAAGCAATATTATTGCTTCACAGTACAGAAGGAATTGGCAATATTGCATTGTCCCTCCTTCTCACTCTTTCTCTCTGACTTTCTTTGAAACTGCAGCATGATCCCTTCACTTGGAAAGGGACCAGATCCAAATAACAGCTCAAAACCAATGTAAGAGACCAGACTTTTCCAAATACAATTTAAAAAACAAAACAACAAAGCTAAATAAATACTGGTTTAGGAAGAATGACTCTGAACCTTTAAAGTTTGTCCTTACAACATAATGGACATAATATAGAGTGAAATTGTCAGATGTCGGCCACATCTATACATTGATATTTTTGAATAAAGGTTCAAAGGCTTTCAGAAGTAAATATGTTTATATAACCTCATAAACAATTGGAGATCAGGGCATGCTAACGTATTCATTATGGCTAATTACTTTTTATCAGTCGATGTGAAATGGCCTAGGATACAGATTTTGTTAAAGGGGGATCTATTTTGGAGTTTAACCAACCGAACTCGACAAACAATAAATACCAGCTGAGACATACTCACAGGAGTTTTTTTAGACACCATCAGTTTGTGGTTGGATGGTTTGGGACTGCGATGCAGTGGAGGATGCCCTCTGGAGGCCGCTGAAGAAGCAACATGTTAACTGAAAGCCCCCCTTCCTTGTAGATCTCATAACTAACTTTTGCATCCCCTTCATTTTCCCTCTTGCGTTGCAGACTCGACAATTTACTAAACGCCAGCTACGGAGTCAAGAGGTAAATGCCAAAGGTGTATTTTCAAAAGCATCCATGCCAAATTAAAACCTCAAACAAAGTGCCTGGAATACCACCTGCTGACTTCATCTCGAAATCAGATCAAATGGCCACAATTCTTAATACCCACTGCCCATATAAACCATGTTACGGACGCAGCCTAGACAACAAAATACTATCAGTAATGCAATGATGCAAGCTTCTGACAGCAGGGTATTCTGGCATGGCTTTGTTTAACCTTTTCGTTCTTTTGATTTTAATTAATAGAAATAATTTATATGTATTTATTTATGAACTAACATTGTCAGTTTCAGTTGCTTTAATGTCCCTTTTTTTCACCAGCATGGACATACCAGATTCCGTTTGCGTCTCCTCTGTTTGCTCCAGTTTGTGTATGATTTGATTTGATTCGAATTTGCTTTTCATCCCTCTCTAGGTTTCTGTGTTTTATTCAATACTGTGGTTTCTGTTGAACATTGTGAATCATGTTTAATTATTCCAGAGGCTTTGGTCAGCAGAGAAAAATGAGAAAAATATTCACCGTGTGTGGGTGTCAGTGTCTCAGGGCACACAGTATCATTCTGTATAAAAGCAGGTAGTTTGGAGCCACTGCGGTGCCCACACATATTTATCTACTTACTGTACAGCAGAGGGGATGGAGATGGAGTCCCCCGACTCCAATCTTTATCATTTCTCACAGAAACAAGCCCATAAGAGACAGTATAGAGAACTGGATTCTGTGTAGAACTTCAGAATGACACCCATGGTAGCTCTCCTACTCTCTTCCCCAGATTCTCCCCCATCACCATTGACAGCATGACCAGCCTTGCAGGCGTCAACCTTACCGGTCCAACTGGAGCCGGCTGGTGCATCTTTGTGTACAACCTGTCCCCAGAGGCGGACGAGAGCGTCCTGTGGCAGCTCTTTGGGCCATTCGGCGCAGTCACCAATGTCAAGGTCATCCGTGACTTCACCACCAACAAATGTAAGGGCTTTGGCTTCGTCACCATGACCAACTACGATGAAGCTGCCATGGCTATCGCTAGCCTTAATGGCTACCGCCTTGGCGACCGCGTGCTGCAGGTTTCCTTCAAGACCAGCAAGCAGCACAAGGCCTGAGAGAGAGGCTGCGGGCACCAAGCTCCTTCGACCTGCGGGGAGCCCCCTGAGCTCCCTGTGACATCACTCTACATGGGCCTGGACTGAGTCTCTCTCTGACACATTCACACACAAATCCATAATATATTATCACAAACACAGACATGCAGATACAGGCATACACGCACAGACATAACCAAACATATCCATACGCGCAAGCATACACAATTCAGAGTATCAAACAAACACACTAGTGGAGTTTTTATTTTCTCTTTACACAACATGCTAGTCCTTCCCTATATTTGCCTGGATTGAATTAGAAGGGGTACGTAGCTGGTTTGTTGGGTAGGAGCAAGAGCTATCTATTTAGGAGACAGTCTAACGAATGTGACAGAGAATGTGTACTGAGTGCTTTGATTGAATTCAGGCAAATAATGACAACTGATGAACAAAACGATCAAAAATTTTAAATGAACAAATATGTGCAATTTACCCAAACTCTTACCCCACCATCTCTCCTATTATCTTGCTGGAGAGGATGTAGTCACTTTTTTTACACTTGGGCATTTTGAATCAGCGATTTTTTTAGATCAAAGAAAATGAAATTAAAAAACAGTGTTCTCTTATATACGTCTATTAAAAATATAACTATATATTCAATATTTAAGGTGGTTATAATAGCCGAGTATGTAAGCATTTTCTAGAAACGTTGACTACTGTTTCCTGACCTGCATTAGGTGGTGCCTAGCGTAAAGGCGGTTCCTCTACCATATGTGAGCTGATTAGCTCAGACCCAATAAGATTTAGGCTAACCAATGAAAACTGGTCACAGAAAAGAGTAGTCCGAAAGCCATCAGAAAGCCTCTTTCCCTCACAGTCTCACACCAAACAACATTACGAGTACACTTCTGTATCACTGAAACACAGTTCAATAACTAGAAGATATATCAAGTCAAACATAGCAAACGTTCCTGTATTCTAATCTATCCTTAGGATGGGTTCAACACAAGCAGACTGTCTGTGAACTTGGAGCAGAGTGGCAGTGCTCCCATGGTGACAGTGTTCATTAGTAAATCTCTAATGGGCGAGAGTGCGACGAGTACAAGGGGAAAACCGTCTCACCATAACACAGCCACGTCAGAGGAAAATACCGGTGTTTTTTCACTTTTTGCAAAGAAATGTATTTCTCAGCACATTAACGACAGGCCTTTTTACTCTGGATGGAATTGTCAGCCATGATTTGGTGCGATATCCCTTTAACACAAAGGCCATCTTTCGTCAAGAGAACAAAGCAAACAAGACATCCAAATTATAATGCTCTTGCTTTGATTATGAAAGTTACAGCAAGACAGGACTTCGAGGATTTAGATTTAGATTAATAACTTTAAATGGAGGCAGGAATTTGATGGTTTGAATGGGATTAAGACCCAAGAAGCAGCTACAAGTAACTCAGAAGAAAATGTCAGACAATACACCCCATTGACTGAACAATGGTCTTTGCTGCTCTGCAGAGATATAACGCACATGAGCAAAAACTCAAGAGCACCGGTATTATTCTTCAGTCTGGTGCACAGATAGAAGCTCCCAGGATAAATTAGGTCAAATTGTTACCATTCAGTTGAGTACATCTACAGAACCAACATGCATAGAGCAGATTAGTAGGACTGCAGTTCCAAGTGACTGAATATTTAAAACTGACTTAGAGTCTCGTGTGTGAGCGATAATATATGGCAATGTTCAAATGATCACTGATCATTGGAGGAAAAAGATGAATAGTTCCTCTAGCTTTGCCAAATGCTCCTCAGTTTTATTTAAAACCGCTACAAATTCTCTTAAAAGCTTCCAAGAAACGTTGTACTCCTGCCCTCTTAAAAGATGACTGTACAACATCAAGCCTGCAAATAAGTGTCATAATAATACATCTGTTTACAACAGAAAGGTATTTATTTATCTGCTTTAGATCTATTTGACACTTTCACAAAAATAGCATTACTCAAAATATCCCCAACCCAATTGCATGAAAATTATTTATGGCACCCTTGATGAAACATTAAGGCCAACCTGTCTAGATGAAACGTCTGTTACATACCAGACTTACGATGTACCGTGGGGAGAGCTAATGTCTTTCAATATCAAGACATCTACACATGATAATAGATTAAATAAGGTCAACTATATTCAAGACATTTTTGCTTTTGCTTTTCTAAATGACGCTGTGTTAGCCAAAGAGGACGATCTCTTTGAAAGGATTACATTAGAGATAAATCTATTTTTATACATACAAAGGAACAAGACCTTGTGCTGAATTTTTACAGATTCTTAAGCTTGGAAAAATTGGGACATCGCATGGCTTTATTTTAAACCCTCTGATCTTTGCAGAGCAAGGGGGAATAAGCATGCGGTGTATGGGTGGGGATTTAGGGAAGGGGCGAAGGAGCATCGTATCTCATACAAACTTAACCGTTCAAGCATATCACAACAATTGAAATTAACTAACAAAAGTCAATTAGATTTAAATTCAACACTTGAGTATGTAACCTGACAGACACATCTATACTTCTTAGTGCTTATACACACTCATCTCTTGTCCTGAAGTTGTGTACAGTGTTGCTTCCACCATGGTGCAGTGAAGTGAAGTTCTTTGACTTGAGAATCCCAGACAAAGCTGCAGTGAGACCGGCTCATCGCTCAGCTGAACAACCGAATCGCTGCTTGCAAATGAAAAAGGTAAAATGCAGATTCAAACAGTGATACAGATTCATATGAACACTGAGCATGGCTCGTTATGATTAGATAGATTTGATTTTTGCCAAAGAATTGCTTTGCAAGTCAGTACCAAGAAGGATAAATTAAGACTAACTATATTATTCCCTGAGTAATTGCTGTACAAATCTATGTTATTTATTGAATAAGGACCCTCTACAATTTCCGTTATCATTACTTTTAAATATCTAAGTTGCACATATCAGTTTGCATTAGTAAATCCTACAACCACTAAACCAAATGCTAAAATGAAACAGTTGCAAGCAATCCCATTTGCACAAATTGTATGCACACACCGAATGATAGAAAAAAACATATCAAAATATAAATGACGATGAATCAGACAAAGTACAAATTTGATGCATTCTTATAATGTTTCCCCCCCCAAACTTTATATCATCTGCTTTGTTTTGTGACTAATTGAATCCTTTAAAACCGTTAACTTTGCACCACTTACTCTGGCATCTTTCGATCTGTTTCCCCCCCGAAATACTCTAAATGATTGTCGCTGACGTTTCCGGAGATGACCACAAAAATGGCTAATCTAGCCATTTTGGGTCGAGCAAATTGGAAGAAATATAGAACTGAGCACTTGGTCAGACCAGTGATAGACGTTAGAAATAACCTAGATAACAGGCCACGTTGAACTGCAGCTGGAGTTGTTTACCCAGTCATGTCCGATGTAGTACAGTCAACCCACAAACCAAACGACCTTTCATACACAGTCGATACCAAGACCTACACCTGATGTACAGTAGAGAGCCAAGGACCATGGCAGGAAACAGTACTACACTGCTTGAGCAACAACAATATTCATTTAAAAAGACAAAAAAACTTTCCTATGGAACAGTAAGTGCAATGTGCTTTGTTTTTATATTGACTGAGATCAAATGATATATATTTTTAAAAAAAGAAATTAAACGTCACACTGAAAAGGTTTGCGGAATAGTAAAAGTTCAGACAAAAACATTAAAATGAACGGACTCATTAAGAAAATAAAACAAGCAATGACAGGTCTGATCTGTACATTTCCATAATCACTTCCTTAGCCCCTAATTTGTGCTCTGACCACGAAAGCTCAAAGAAACTGCATATTTGGCTGACTCAATAGAGCAATTCAATGACCTTGAAGGGAATACTGTCTAATATATCATCAGTTTTTAGCCCATGTCAATTTCAAATATCATTTCTTTCCTGTAACTTATTGATTTCATTTACATATCAAGACTCACTTGTTGAATTAGCGTATTTGTGTTGTTGATGTTGCCATATAGAACACACATGGGTCAAAGATTATGTTTGGTTGCATTGATTGGGTACAGTTTGTTATTTTTCTTCATTATTTAATTAGTTGCAGTTTTACAGTGTATGCAGAGTTTAGACTTAGTTAGATTTTTTTATTTCAATCAAACTGTGTTCAATTGTGTTTGTAAAAGTCTGTGGTAGCTTTTGTTGCAACATAAAATAATTTAAACAGAAAAAATTCAAAATAGCGCCAACAAACTTGTATTATTTGGGCGACTTTAAGCTTGTAGTTTTAACTTATTGTTAACTTAAAAACTATTTATTATGATTATTATTATTATTGCCTCGTATAAAGTATGTTTTGTGTATATTTATGGTTTATTTCATTATATTTGCAAGTTTAAAAGATTTTAAGTTTGCCAAAATTGTGGTTACACCATTACGTTTCTTAAAAAGGGGGACAAATAGAAAAACAGCTTTAGAAGTACGATTTGGAAATGTTCTCCATAGTCAAAGAATGCACTGCTATATTTAACTAATTGAAGTGTATAAACATACATGCTGTGTGCTAGATGTTATGCCTTTACTGCCTGTGTTCTGTTTGTCTTGTTAAATGAAAATCTTTTAATTATTTAATCTAATCACAGTCTTGTTTTTTCAACCACTCTATGAACCCCTGAGACATGGGACAGTCCCTGGAGCGAGGTTTTGGAACATTTGATGGTCCAAAAACTAGCCAGGAACAAAAAGGGATGTCTTAGGTTTGATAGCTCACAAGATGCTTTCCTGTTTATGCTGATGGGTTGATAAAAAAAATATATTAAGGGTTTGTTTCTGTAACAGCATTGTAATACTGAGATCATCTGAATTGAAACCAAGATGTTCTTTAGTCCCGAGATGCATTTAAAAAACCCAGCAAAGACCTTCGGCAACAATATTACAGAGCTCAGAAAAGCTGCAGGAAGGTTTTCTTGGGTGTCTCTAGGGGAGTAAAGGGGTGAGTGGTCCTTCTGTTTCTCAACCAACTGTATTTTGTGTCTATTTATTTAGAAGAGGGGACGCAGTAACTTAGTGATGTTTTTCTTACATTTTCCTGGAATGGTAGAACAAATCAAAAGGTGAAAATGATCAAAACAGTTCAAAATCTCATACTTCCAAACATGACCAAATGAACAATGTCAAAATTGAACAAAGAAAAAAAAAATAAACCTTTCAGTTTAGTCTAGGATATTTATTACTGGGATTTCAGCTGAAGACGCTTGAAGACTTTTTCATGGAATTGTTTAATTATTTGTACTTTACATGCCAGAAAAAAATAAAATAAAAGTTACAAATATTGAGTGATCCCGTTTTTATTGACTGAGATTGTTGAATGTTATCACTGAACACTTCTGCCCATGCCAGGTTGTTTCATTAGACTCTATAATTAGTTATGCAATAGGTCTTTTACAAGGTGTATATTTTATATGAATTAAATAAGAATTAGTTGAATAAATGGTATAAGTTTGTAAGAACAGTATATTGCTGCTCTTACATGTTGTATTTATAGGTTTTGTACTAAGCTCTTCCCCATAGTGTAATCTCCCGCTTGGTTCCATAAATGGAAAACAGCAGTATTGATTTTAAGCCTGTATGAACATGGAGTTTTACACTGGAGCTAAAAATGAACACAAATTTGAGTTGAGATAAAATGAGCTTTATTTGAAAACAATGGAATGAATACATTTGTCACAAATCAGAGAAAACACAACAGGAAGCAGAGGAAAGTGGATGTGTAGGAGATAACTGCTCATTAGAATTTCCGTTGTTTATTCTGAATTGTTCTTCAATGCCATGATGCTGCCTCTCACAACAACTTCGTGTTGCTGCAGTGACTGTGGTCCCCCAAGAACAACCTGCAAGAGTGAGCGCATACACATTCAATTCAGTGGCATGTTGTTAAGTCATGACTTCCTCGTTGTTAAAAGGGAAGGGCAATTTAGGTGAAATTGATCCCCGGCGGTTTGTTTTCCGAGGACTAAGCATTCACTCCACGGATGTATGCACTTCCTGTGTTATCTTGCAGTCAGCACTTCAATATGGGTATTACTGTTTAAATTGATTTAGGTCCATGAAACATCAATTCTGTTGTCCCAGACTCTCTCGGCTCCACGCTTCCTCTAGCAGACCTAAAGATATCAGCACTATCAGTAAAGTAAAGCCCAGCTTAGCTCAAAATCCTGTCTACAATCCAATAATAAACAGGAAGTTAGAAACAGCTAATGCGTTTAAAACACCCGATACATCCAAGTGTTCAATAAAGTACAGTAGCCTTTTGTTTATTTCAACAGGAAGCTACAGCTGACATCTATTCACTCTGCTCAGCATAACATGATATTAGTTTCCATTGCATCTAGCAACAGCAACACTGATATCACAGTTTACAGCATTTTTACGAAAGCTTAAATGAAAAAGGATACACAATGCTAAGCTGTCACAAGTCTCTGGTTGAGTTAAGAGTTGAGTTCCTCTTTCATCCTAAGAACTACAATAAGCTCAAGAAAGTTACCTTTACCTTGCTGCTGCTGCTGCTGCTGCCTTGCTCTTCTTCTAAAGGGAAGCTGAAACTGCATTTTCTTCACAACAGAATGTTGAAACGCTAATCCTTCATGATGCAGGTTTCACTGCACTCATATTTAGTTTGTTTGAGTAAGCGCCATTTAGAAACTATGAACAGTTGCTTACTTCAGGTGCAGTATTTTTTGGGTTAAAAAAAACCTGTCCCTCAAAATCTTAACAAAATAGGGCACGAGATAAATATCCTACTGGGTAGAGTATGGAGACAAAATACGGTTTGCCAACACAGGAAATGAGTTACTCACAGATCAGGTGGATCTAGAGCTCTTCATGCCCATGAAGCGCTGCATCCAGGCTGGGGGGCTCCTGGCAAATAGCAGGGGTGATGAACTCCATCAGGTACTCGCAGCGGCTGGGCTCCGAGACAGATATCACCACTGTCTCCTTTCCGCACGTTAACTTAATCTAAAAAGACAAAAGATGATTTATTTTGTGCCGTGTGCAATGAGAAATATTAATGGGGTGGGAAATGAAATGTTGAACTAGATCTGCCTGAGTCTCACCGTGGTGGACCGGTTCGGGCCCTGCCAGCACCCTGTCCCATGTTCATACTTCATCAAAGAGTAGATGTTATCCTCGGGACCGGACCAATGCCCCCATGATCTACAGAATACAAAAGATATGTTGCAAGTGAAGAGTGTATAAAGAAAGACCGAAAAAGATGGACCATGGATATTCCCTCACCCCAGGTTAGTTTCCGATCCACCAAACTTGGGTTTCTGGGACATTCTGTTGAATGGACAAAGCCTGTAGATGTACCTGGAAACAAAATATTCAATCATAAGTCTTCAGTAGTAGGAACCTAAATAATGATTAATGAGTACAATACTTGTTTTCCTAAGTCAGAGAGTGTACGTACTCGCTAGTAGACAACTCATAACACTGGCTATAGAGGTATGCAAACTCCGCATTGGGTCCAAAGTCAAAGGAGATTTCCTTCTCTAGGTTCCTGCAGAGACAAAGCAGACACGATTAGATGCATGCATGTTAAAACAAGGCATTGCACATCATGTGAAAATAATAGGGCTGTCAGTCGATTAAAATATTTAATCGCGATTAATCGCATGAATGTCCATAGTTAATCGCGATTAATCGCAAATTAATCGCACATTTTTTTATCTGTTCTAAATGTACCTTAGAGGAATATTTTTCAAGTTTTTAATACTCTCAACATATGAGTGGACAAATATGCTTTATGCTAATGTTTATTATCATTTGAACAATGACAAATATTCTCATGAATATTAAACACAACAACCTCTGAACATTACAAATATTCACCTCAATTCAACCTGGAACCTCTCATACAATACAAATGGGGTGTGTGTGTGTGTGTGTGTGTGTGTGTGTGTGTGTGTGTGTGTGTGTGTGTGTGTGTGTGTGTGTGTGTGTGCCACAAGCGGGCGGCAGGAGCGGGGCTGTCAGCAGATGGTATTTTAAACTCGATGCGCTCTGAAACTACGGGGCGGCCGAGGAAAAAAAATACACATGCGTTAATCGCGTTAAAATAATTAGTGGCGTTAATTTTTTTTTGCGTTAACGCGTTAACTTGACAGCCCTAGAAAATAAACAAACATAAAAAGTTTAAAATGGAATCCTTTATTTCTTCCTCTAACACCACACTGACTGCGCAACACAATGATCTTTTGAAGCTGCTCAAAGTGCAGCTTTAGTAACCAACGCTGATTGCATTGTTGGCAAAGAAGCTGCTTCATATTCAGAGCACTTACTTGACCTGATCATCGACTTCTCGCAGAGCTCTCTCGGCTTCATCAAAAGCATCCCTGGCTTTCTGAGCAGCTGGGAATCAAAAGCACAGAATGTCAATTCAGTCCAAGCTCACACACACACACACACACACACACACACACACACACACACACACACACACACACACACACACACACACACACACACACACAAACACACACACACAACACCCACACACACACACACACACACACACACACACACACACACACACACACACACACACACACACACACACACACAGACACACACACACACACACACACACACACACACACACACACACACACACACACACACACACACACACACACACACACACACACACACACACACACACACACACACACACACACACACACACACACACACACCAAAACCCTGCTGTATATAAAAGAAACGTCTCTTCAATAAATCACATTGAGCTTTCGATCAACAACCTATGTGTGTACATTTGAATTCCAATTAATAGGTATTAGGGCTGGACAAGATATCGATATGATATAGATAACGTGACACGAGACTGGACCGTCTGGATAGTTTCCAATATTGACTATAAAGCATAAATGTATTTTCATGGTTTTAACGGCTTCAAAGTTATCGGTGTTGGTACCTGTTGTGGTTTAGAAATGTGTCTTTACCAATTCAGTCATTATATCCACATTACTGATGATGGTGACAAATCTTGTTTTAAGATTTTGGTCGGTTGTACAGTATTGTTCCACAAAAGCATTATAATATATAATGTGTGTCCCCTTATCCCCCAGCCCTAATCGGTGCTTTTTGATCTCACAGCGTGACTCACACTCACAGCTGTGGACGGCTGACTCACTCACTTTCCTACAAACTCTTACCATCAATGAGGTTCTGCGTCTCCTGGTCGAAGGGTGGCATCGTCCCCTCGTCATCGTCTTCCTTCTTATCTGGGGTCTGCGTCGGAGGGGGGCTCTGCTGATCGAACACACAAAAGAGTGACTCACTAAAGGAAAACTTGAGTCATGCAGCATAAGTTTGATGGAGAAATCGGGTGCGCTTACCTTATAGTCTCCGTCCTCTTGGTCTTCTTCTTCGTCCTCTTCATCATCATCTTCCTCCTCTTCTTCTGGGATGTCTTCTTCAGGGTACTGCTCGGAGTCGTTGTCGGAGGGGGGCTCCCTTACCTCCTCCACCGTAGTCTCCACCTCTGCTGGGGTTTCCGTGTTGGCCTGCTGCCAGGAAAGATACACATTTTCAAAAGGAGGCCGAGGCTTCCACACGATGAGCTTACTGAAGAAGAATGTGCAGGGGCTTACCTCTGATGCGTATTTGTCTTTGATGTTATTCCAAACAGACTCAAAGGCTACAGAGTCCACATTGTCAACTCCTCCTAACAGTCCCTAAACCCAAAGATAATACTCGCATTTAGATTCAGCTCCGTAAAATGTGTTTCTAGAATTGTTTCATTTCTGACATGTAATGGTAAATGGTAAAGTGCACACTTTACAGGGTTCATACACTTTTTCACCATGATTTTCAATGACCTCTCCATGACCTTTACCTAATTTTCCATGACCAAAGAAAATGACTCTTTCTCAGCGGTACCACTGAAAATGGTTTATGTAACAGGAAAATAAGGTCTGCTTATGAAACATGTTGTAAAACAGTATTTATTATCATTATAGTATTACTATTTCCAAACTTTAGTTAGATTTTCATGACTTTTCCAGAACTTTTCCAGGGCCTGGAATTAGCATTTTGAATTTACATGACTTTTCCAGGTTTTTAACGACCGTATGAACCCTGACTTTACCATCAGGGTTTTATAGGAACACACGAATAATCACCTGCGCCTCTGCTTCTGTGAAGGATCCGTCTGAATCTGGGTCGAGCTCAGAGTGGGACAGAAGCTCAGCCACGGAGACACTGACACAAACAAAGACACGTCATTATTGAGTTATAGCAAGCACACATAATACTTACCACCACACTAACGATCACACAAAAGGTACATATGAAAGATATGAGTATACCACATCAGAAGAAAAAGAGGACAATGAGAAGGGGAGGGCTTCAATGTATACCGTTCCCTTATTGCAAATGTTCAATACTCCCTGTACCTGCAAGTCTATTTCATTGTAACTGGTGAAATGTTCTCAACTGTCTTCTAAATAAAGAATTGTAAATTAAAAAAAGAAAGATATGAGTATACATTTGTTTTTAAAGAGTGATAATCTATTTCCTGGCCTTTTTTGGTTTAATGTAGTCTCTCTAGCAGCAATTTGGATTCCAATTATACAAGTCACAAAACAAAAGTGAACTTAAAAGAAATCACACTCCAGATTTACAAATGCTGCATTTCTCCTTTTCATTATATTGTATTCAACCTGGTGAGCCTGACAACACAGGCTTCTCCCATGATGGGTGCCAACTACTTGAGGGTGCTGATACTCACGAGCCATCTGCATCATCATCCAGTTCAGACAACACCTCAGCCATTTTAGCCTTGTCCTTCTCCATTTGAATAACAGCCTTTTGTTCTGAAACAAAAAATATCATTTCTTTATTATGATTGATTCTAATCATACACACATATTGTATACAGTGTTTCCACATGCTGTTATATAACATGAACTTCAGGGCAGAAGTCTCATCAGCGTCAAGTTTTAGTATAACTAGTGCAAATGGAATCCAGGTAACTTCATCTAGCTCAAAACTGTGATAAAACAGACTGTACTATATGTTATGTGATGCTCTGTTCAAACAGGAGTGGTGAAATGCTTTCACATTATCATTTACCTTCCCAGGCCTTCAGATGGCGCTCTTTGGCTTCTTTTTCTGGCTGCTCTGCAGTCTCCTTCACTGTTCTTAGGGCCTCCACCCTAGCTTCCAAATCTTTCTTACCGATCTGAATATCTGCTTGTTTGGCCTGTAGAGGACAATCAACATGATACCTTTAATCAATTTAAGAACACACGCAATCCCTGAAAACGCCATGCCGTTTACAAAACTATACCATGACATCTATTCAAAGGAGAACAGCTGTGAGCAGCAAAGGCAACAGAGAAGAATAAGAACATCACCAACAACCTGGAAGACCTGGCACCTCTTTATTTACTATGAGATGCGCGTAATGTGCTTGTCTGTGTTTTACAGGACGAGTAAGATGGCCGTTTCTAGTTTCTTGGTGTGAATCAGGCCAATAAAGTGAGTGGGATGATTTGGTCACTCCTACAACTACTCTCAGTTTTTGTGCATAATAAGCAAAAGAATAGGTGACATAACTAGACATATAAAACATTTTTGTAAACACCTTCATCCGTCTTTATGAAAGTGTCAGCACCCTGTATGAAACATATTTGACGGTGAGAAAATAAATGATTCAGAGCTACGAATCTTAATTATTACACTAACAAATTCCAACGGTTCTGTTGTCATTCATACCTTCTTTTCCTCTAGGCCCCTCTTTGCCTCCTGGATCAGTTGTTGTTTAAGCAGAAAGCCTTCCTTAGTGATCTCTGCCATCTTCTGCAGGCTTTCCCTCTCTTTGCGCCCCAAATCCCTGAAAATCACACGAAATATAAAGAAAATACTCAACAATAAACAAAGCATTTCATATTTTCAGAACATATGCCCGTGTCTGCCCGGGTCCTCAGACTGGGGAGCGGGGGATGCTCTCCATCCCCCGCTCTCGCCTCCGAACTGTTGGTGACAGTGCGTTCAGTGTTGCGGCCCCCACTCTCTGGAAGGCACTTCCTACCGAGATCCGTAATGCTGCCTTCCTGGACATCTTCAAATCATCATTAAAAACACACCTGTTCACCCTGGCCTTCGGGCCCTAGCCCGTTCTTGGTCCCCCGCCCGGCTTCCTTTATTTTTTGTTTGCCCTTTGATTGTCTGTTTGTTTTGTTTGTCCACCATGTACAGCGACCTTGGGTGCCTTGAAAGGCGCTGTATAAATATAAATTTATTATTATCATTATGTATAGGCTGTCTGAACAGATCAGGCTTATTCTTGCTGGTGTACTTAAGTTATTAGAGTTATAAGACAAAACCATTCCCACCTGCAGGTGTTCTGACAGGCAGCACCACTGTTGTACTCATCTGTTGTGTCACAGCAGTCTATACAAGAAATGCAGATGTTAGACAAAAAAGCAGCACACACAACACACCCGTCATCGGTAGGCATAACAGTTTAAAACACATACCACAAATGCCGTCATTGATGCGGGAGGAAGGGATGAAGCCTGGTCGGAAACCTGCGTTGGTGCAGTGGAAGCTGCCGTTGGGACAAGCAGCAGTGCCTGCAAAATAATATTTGGAGTATAACAGGTGCTCCATATTGTCATGACCTTGAAAAGTTAGAAGATTCAGACCAAGCAGCTTTTCTAAACAATTCACATTACTACTAATATTCTAAATAAAAGTAACTATTATATTTAAATGTATGTCTTTTCAGTGTCAGAGCATTAGAGATACTCTTCAGTTTTATAGCCTTTTGTGACCGGTTTAGTGTTTGTGCAGTGTAATACAGAAGTCTTTGATATGTACCTTAGTTTTTATAATGAAACAATGTATTAAAGTTGTCTAGTTGGTGTCTTTAATGTTGAACTAATAGAAAGATGTCCAGTGTTGGATGTGTTTTCCTCTGTACCAAATGTCCACCCAACCGGGCTATGAACGGAACTCTGACTTGTGTAATGTTACACACCTACTAGATAGCAGTGTAGGCATCAACAGCATTCAGTATATACGCACCTGGTTCATCAGAGCCATCCTTACAATCACAGTAGTCATCATTCACTCTGTCAAAGGGAATCGTGCGGGAGCCATCTAGGCAAGTAAAAGGTTTGCCCTCTTCGTAGAACTGCCGTTCTGTCGAGGTTGAACAAAAGAAACGGGTCAGAGATATGGCAGATCCAAAACTAAGGAACTTATTTTGAACTCTATCCCGAGTGCAAAGTATACAACTCTACTCCAGAGGTGGAAGAAGTACTTAGATATTTTTACCAGAGTGTAAGAATACAGTGTTACAAGTCAAAGTATTGCATTGCAAATGTTGATCAAGTAAAAGTAAAACATTATTAGCATCCACATATACTTAAAGTACCAAAAGTAAAAGCACTCATTATGCAAATTGACAAATTAATACAATCTGGTAAAGGAGCAACCAATTTGTGTTACTTTGTATGCTGCAGGGTAGAAGTAACTAAAGGTATACAATAAATATAGTGGAGTAAAGTACATGATTTCCTTCTGATTTGTAATGGAGTAGAAAGATAAAGTAGCGACACATTGAAATACTCACGTCAAGTACTAGTACCTCAAAATCTTACTTGAGTAAATCTACTTAGTAACGCTTCACCACTGCTGTACTGTACTCGTATGTCATTACTAGTTGTTATTATGAATGCTTACTTGACAAAGGGACACCCCGAGGTCGTTGGACTTCCACCGCTGAGACTCCCACACTCAGCAGCAGCAATAGCAGGTACTGAGTCTGACAGGACGTCATCTCCGCAATTGATCAGTATTTAGGAATATTCAGCTGCACCCAAACCGCCTCTATGACACAAAATGTGTAGATTAATACAGGAACCACCATGTTAAAACAATAAACATATCGGGACAAGAACGATGATGTTATATCAACTAAAATCCATCAAGTATCTTCGCTTGTTCTGGTTTCGACAATGACTTCTTGTTAGCTAACGCAGTAACGCGAACTAGCCAATTTAACTAAAAGCAACCTCTAAAATAACACGTAAATAAATAGAAATACCAGGAGTGCGTAACCATTTATAATAACATAATAATACCTTAAGCGTACACTGTAAATACTGTTGATAGACACAAAGAAAACGTTTAAAACAATTGCTTAAAACAAGCTAATAGCTAATCATTACCGGTCAATGCACCGCTTAGTTCCGTGTTGTAAAAGCGCATGCGTACACCTCCGCCCCGCTGTGTCTTGTTTCTCTTTGATTGGTCGACGCTTTCTTTAGCCCCTGTGATTGGCTGAGAGCCGTGGCAGCCGCCTAAAGAAGAGGATTCTGGGGAGGATTCAGCCTTCTCATGGCAGAGTTAGACAAGTGCAGGTAGTCATCACTCTTTACATCATTAGACCATGTTTCATTCAGGCATCGTACAGACTAAACGTTAATATCGATAAAGTGGACAAATTAGGGCACTATCATTTAATTGTATCCTATAAAAGGTCAAATGTATACAACAACTAAAGGACGTTGCCTGCAATATCTAGTAATAGGATAATACAGTCTCGACAAACATGCTACACTTAAACATAAGATTAAGCTCAAATAGTCTGGAACAATACAATATCACTTTACATACAACATTTATTTACATTACTAAATATTATTTGAACACTCTTTGGGTTTATATTTCTATTTTTTCATATATTATTGCACTATGTGGATGTTGATTGACTATGTCTGTGTACCATATCTTGTATCTTTTTTCAGTATCTGTTTTTCTATCCTGTTGTTTCTTATGCGGACTAAATTTGCTAACAAACCACCTAGCATATGAAACTGTAATAATAGTGACAATTGTATTGCATTTAATATAAAAATCTTACTTTATTTGTATTTTTAACACACTTTACAGTACCGAACAGTGAAATAAAAGAAAAATATACTGATATACTATAATATTGTTTTATATATAGATGTTTGCTTATTAAATGCATTTATTCACAAAATGACACCTCAGCTCTGTTGAGAGGAAAAACTTTCATAAAAATAATATAATAAAAAATAACTTGGACACATTTTACACATTACAGCAAGATCATTTACAAATATTACAATCATTTCATGTTGTTTTTTCCCCTTGAATAATATTTCTTACTTGTGAACAAACACATGAATTAAAGCCCAGAAAAAAATATTCACAGAGGGGTCTCTGTGAAAAAGTGACCTAACAGCCACCCAAGATGGGAACCACTAGGTCACCACGGGACGGACATCTAGGCTAACAAAGATCGAAGTTACTAAGAAATAGAAGTGGTGGTAGTACTAAAATGGCCAAGGTAGATAAGGACACATGTATTCCTTTTCAAAATGTCACATCCAATGTGACTACATCAGCTCAACTTTGACTTTATTAATCAAATTAGTTCAATTTCACATGGACTATTAATGGAGAATTACTTGTTTGTTTGAATAGACCTCTAGAAAAGTCGTTAACATTGACTACTGCACAACAAGTTTGTGATTTGGCCCAATGTAAAATGATCAATGGGTGACTGCCAATGACCAAACCACCAGACACAGACTGAATACTACCTGAAACACACTGTCTGCCTCAAAACCTGACGAAATAAAGTGCTGGTACAAATATATTTGATTTCAACAATAAATGTGGACGATTAAAATATGTTAGCACAAGTGAGCGAAAACATAACGAGAGAATGAAAAGGTGAGGATGTGGCCTGCAGTGTTTTAGTGGTTCACAAAACAACCTTAAGTGGTTATTTGTCAATCATTATGACTTGGATACATTTATAATTTACAATCCAATATTACATTATATACAAGATTGGTTATGCTTATAGCTATATCATCAACACATGATTCCTTTTCTAGACCATCCACCAGAATGATATAAAAATAAACTGTACACAAACTGTTCAAAGAAAACACTTCCCATGGTTTTCTTTTCATCATTTAAAAAGAATGGCAGCAATCAATCAGTTGAATACATTTCTTAATAAGAAACAATTGCTACAGTATCGTGTTTGTATGGCAAGTAAATATTGATGTTTTTATAGCTTATGACAAAACAAGAAGCCACAAAAACAAAGCAACATCTTTAAAGTGAAAGGCCGATGCATATGGGAATCTTTTATTTAAGTAACTGCAGTAGTAATCCTGGATTCCCATTGTACAAGGTGAAAGCCTGTGTGGTGGCCCGGCAGCTCTGCTCCGTCCTGCGACAGAGCAGGTCGAACACACAGGCTTATGTTGCTCCGAGCTGTGGCGTCTTCAGATAAGCTCAGTTACTGACCTGCAGGAACTTGCTCTTACCCTTCAAAAGAACCACACTCATGTTATTTTCGTTTTTTTTACCCTGTGAAAAACAAACACCTAAACAAGCTGTGACCTATTTGAGCTGATCAAATCCTGAACACCATTCAACAACTTGTGCTGATGCCGGTGAGGGACCAATGACACATATGACAACCTCTTAAGCATCCTGCCATCTCTCTCTGTTACATTTACTCATGACCACACAAAAAGCCACACAAACAAACAAATACACGCATCAACTCCATCATGTCAAATCGATAACTGGTCAGATTCAAACTAATGGATTAAAGGACATCCCTATTCGTTCTCACCGCCCGCAAAATCTTATCTCATAATTCTTATTTCCTCCTCATGCTTTCATGAAGCTATAAGAAAGTAATTTCACCTTCCTGATAAAAAACAGCACATTCTTTATGTTAGTCCGAGCTCAGCAACAACATTATTGGCAGCAATGTTTTTTCCTTTCCCCACTATATGCAATGCTGGATACACTGTGTATAGACACACTGATACTCACAGAAATAAGCATACTGACGTGATATAAATATACTAGGATATCTATTATATATCTTATAAATCTACATACTGGCAGGTATGTATCCTGCATCTGACATTAAGGCAAAAAAGCATCAAACATAACAAGGATGAATAGGGACTGCCAGACCAGCTTTTGGTCAAGTAACGCTTCTTTCTCCTGACATTCTGCCTCCCTGATTTTCATCTTCATCCGTATTCCTTCAAATCACTTCACCCACTGAAGCTTCTCATCCTTTCCTTTGGTGAGAATCATTGTGTATGAGGAGAAATAACCACGCAGTGCAAGTGGGTGTGAGATGGCAAGTGGAAATTTGTTCTGCTGATGAAATAATTCGGTATCCCTTCAACATATTTAGAAATTGTTAAATAGAAAATAGGCAAAACTTATGCTTCAAAGCATCACATGGCTTATTCTCAGAAAGTAAAAAAATCATTCTAATAAGAAAAAACCATAAGCTGGAAAAAGTCCACTGATGGTTGTGGAGGTGGTGATGATTGCTCTGCATCGAGACTTCTGAGTTATTATATTACCAGAAGAGCAACAAAGGAAGACTTAAAACATATCACCACAGAAACTGTACGTGTGAGATACACACCACAATACCATGAACAGTAAAGAGAGATCTTTAACAAGAGACAATCAAAAATGATAACAAAAGTAGACACTCCTGTCCCACAATGCATTGCTTCACGACAGCTCCATTCAGGAAGCTGGTGTTTCAGAAAGGCACAGAGCCATCTTGCACCAGTAGCACTCTCCTCGTAAAGGGAAAGGGGTATTGGAGCCGGCGGCCCCCCCTCCATCGCAGCATCTTTTTTTCCTTCAGCATCTTCCTATCTCCTCCTCCAACTCTGTGGATTTTCTTTTCTTTCCGACAGAAATGGAAAAAAAAGTCCCTCGGCTGAGTAGCTTGTCAGAGGAGAACAGTTTCTGTTCATGAATTACTAATACTGACTGAACACTAGTTAATACTCCTTTAAGAGATGGCTTTTTCCAAAGAGATTCATTACTGATCAATGTCCCTCATGTAAATGCACACACACAAACACATGGTCAAGAGTGTGTGTCTGTGTATGTTTGTGTGAACAGAGGAAAAGAAGGGGTACATTTGCGCACCAATTATACTGCATGACTGATGTATGCACTCACATTATTCAATTGGTGTATTTTGACATGACTTGCTCCTACTATGTGTGTTTGTGTGACTTCCTGTGTGTGTGTGTGTGTGTGTGTGTGTGTGTGTGTGTGTGTGTGTGTGTGTGTGTGTGTGTGTGTGTGTGTGTGTGTGTGTGTGTGTGTGTGTGTGTGTGTGTGTGTGTGTGTGTGTGTGTGTGTGTGTGTGTGTGTGTGTGTGTGTGTGTGTGTGTGTGTGTGTGTGTGTGTGTGTGTGTGTGTGTGCATCACAGTCCCAGAGTGCTACGCTGTCTTCAGTTGTCCGTCTTGAATGCTCTCCTCGGTTCCTCTTAGTCTAAAGTTCGTTGTGAAATCGGTCGGAGGACTTGTCACCACTCCAAATCTACAGTTGCTGTGTAATTACCTTCTCTTGAAGCGATTTACATTTATTCCCTTTTTGAAAAATATATTTAAAGGTCTGTACTGTCATTGCAGTCTTATTTGTTCTTGGTTTGGCCATTGAAAAGGATGAACAAAATGATGTGTGCACGGGAGGAGGGAGATACGGGAGCAGAACTCATGTATCTTCGGCTTGTGAAGAAGAATCTTCCTCTTCCTCTACAGGACTTGTGTCAGAAAGTCTTTCCTTTTCAGATCTTACCTCCAACTGAGCCTTTAGCTCCTCCTCCTGTTCCTCCTCCACCTCCTCCATTGCTACCTCCTCTTCCTCTTCTATAATGTCCCCATTTTCCTCCTCTGCCATTATGTCCTCCTCTTTTTTGTCCTCCTCTTCCTCCTCCTCGTCCTCGTCCTCCCCCTGACTGCAGTCTTGTGCCATGTGGTTCAGTGTATTCATGTCCCCCTCGTCCTCCTCTTCTCCCTGAGTGCCGTCCTCCAGGGTGAGCTGAAACTGAAACTTGTCCATGCAGACGTTTAGATCCTTATCCTGGCACACAGGTGGTGGCGAGGGGCTTTGTGGGATAGTGCTCTGGTACCAGTCCCTGTTGTCCTCCAGAGTGTCCAGGATGTCCTGGGCATCAGGGTGCACAAGGTCCCCCCATGTCTCCCACAGCGGGTGGACAATGTAGTCAATAAAGCCCACCTGCATTCAGAAAAAAGAGTGTGATTCCCATGATAGAAAACCACAGATCAACATTAAAAATGTACGAGGATGACTGCTGTGATCAGAGCTGACGAATCACTCTACACCAGGGGTGTCCAAACTACGGCCCGGGGGCCATTTTGAATCGGCCCTTAGCTAATTCTGAAAGTGTAATGAAATACGGCCCACAAATGAAACTTGTGCTTGTCTTGTATTGTACTTCTTAAATATATATGTAAATATATATTACACAGTATCCATGTGTTAATAATCCCACTTTTAAAATAAATTCAATCAATTAAATTTGAAAACATTTTCTAACAAATCTAACTTGATAAGAAAAAAGCCCAATAACTTATTTGTATAACAACCGTGAAATAGACCCTTCATATTTCCTCTTATGATAAGCAATCTGAGGCTGCTGTTTTAAGGAATGAGCTGCCAACAAAATAAATGAAACCCTATAGAGAGCTGGGATGTATGTTGTTTTTTCTTAAATCATATTCAAGTAACAAGCATAATTTATCCACATTTGATTTATTTTGCTGACTTATAACTGAACTTATGAGGCAATATAACTCGCCTCAGTGGCCCTGCCCTTCGTATATTTTTCTGCATGTGGCCCTCGGTGAAAAAAGTTGGAGACCCTTGCTCTAGAGTCTACACTGTGGTTATCACCCCGCCTACAGCATTAACACTTATCCAGTCGGCACAGAACATGATTCATACGTGTGTGTATATTTCAGGGCTGGTCATCTTTACCTGGCTCTTTTCCACAGACGCAGTGTGTTTGTCGCACATGGGGCTGATCTCCATCCCTCGCTCTCTCTCCTTATCTCCCTGCCTGAAGAACTCCTCCATGATCCTCTCCGTCCATTGTCGATACACAGCCAGGGGTTTCGTAGGATTGCTTAGGTCAGCACAGTGCACCATGTTCCTTAGCACCTGCATAAACACAGAGGAACATCTTACACAATATACACCAAGTATCAAGCCCTACATGCAGATTACCATGGAGGTCATTAACACAGATTCCAGTAATTATTTCAGCACATAAAGTGTGGTTGTGCTATTTTTAGCGGGATTGTATGTTTTATTATTTGCTAGTATAACTCCAAAATCCACTTCCCTGCCTAAAAAACGTTCTTAACGATATTCTGTTATTGAAAGATTCTGAATTTACAGTAAAATTGTTAGATACACAAACATTTCCATGAATGCATGTCCTTTGTTTTATCTAATCACCTACTTTGGGAAGTATGTATATCATGTTTAAAAAGATATGCCACCAATTATGACTTAATGGAGTCTGGCTTAAATTGTTCTCGTGTCTCTCTTCAGAAAGTTGCAGAAGCCTTTAGCACAGAGACCTCCTGCGATGCTAACCCAATCCCCTTCACTCCCTTTTTAATGCCAATCATAACTCTTGTATGAAATGTGTGCCTTAGTTGTGTACTTTCTCCAATGCAAACAACCAATTTGTGTCAAAAAACTACAGACGAGAGATGTTCCTTTGATTCCTTTCATAAACCTGAATCAAAAGATTCCCAAAGAAATACCTGGTGGACCTCCATCAGTCAGGAATAAAAGTGGAGTACTGAACCATCACTCCCAACCTCCGTTTGGATGACAACAAAGAAAGACTTTTCCTGGGCTTACTCTTGCAAAGACAAGAATATCTTGGGATGTTCTCTTCCTTCCATTAACGGCCTTCTAAATGAAAGCTCATATTCCCTCATTTCTGCGTAGTTGACATCAACCAGTCCATCAAATGCAAAATCTTGCCCCACACAACATCTCTCCGTTGTCATTGACAACATAAAGAAGCACCTACTTCATCCATCAAATATTCAAGAAGAACAGTCCAATGCACTCTTACGGCCCATCCACACAGCGGCGTGCATTTAAGCTTGCAGGTGGGCGTGTCTGAAACTCGACCAACAACCAATCACATGAATCTCCCGCCCCGGACACAAGGGCACACGGTTTGATTGGCTAGACTGTACTGGCATTTGATTTGATGACGCTTCCGTCGAAGCTTCAAAAGTTGAACATTGCTCAACTTTTGCAGCGAGCGACGCGAGCAAAGCGAGAAAAGCGAAGCAACGCGAGCAAAGCGAAGCAACGCTCCCACAATGCAGTTCGGCAAAGCGTGACGTCACCCCATTCAAAGTGAATGGGCAGAAGCGTTGAAGCTTCAACGCACGCCGCTGTGTGGATGGGCCGTTACTGTCATACAACTAAAAAGCCACAAGTAAGATGCCTACAAGATTTTTCTTGTCAAGTTTGACCAATCATCCTAAAATATACAAACATTGTCCATGTTTTTAGAATTTAACTATGAAATATCCTCTAGATTACATAATAGTTTTACCTTCTGCCAAAAGAGTGCCTTGAACCTTTCTTTTTTGACCTTACTCATAAATGAACTGAAAGGTGAGGTCTCACCTGTATCCTATCATTGTAATGGTCAAGCAGCAATACTCCAGAACTTGTCACTTTCTTCGTTTCCACCATAGTCTTGAGGTCGGCCAGCAAACTCATGTGTTTCGACATATCCGTTGCCAAAACCTGGGGAAACGATTGAAAACATTATAAAGGGCTGAGTGAGAGCTTCATACTTCAAGCCTGTGTGCTGACAACACTCACCATGTCAATGACAAGTTTCCTCAGGCTCTGTCTCTGCCTCTTGCTCAGGTTCTGGAAGATGTCACAGTTGTCTTCATGAAGCAGCTTGAAGCCCACAGCTAGGTGATGGTTCTCCAACACAGACTCATCGTTGTACATCAGGGCTAGCTCTGAATCTGAGGGAAGCACCATCCAACACTTACGGTAAGTCAAAAACACAATCAGACTGTGGTGGTGGCACTGTTCAAAAATGTACAACTACTCAGTTGATTAAGGAAGAAGCACAGTGCCATGTATGCTCAGAGACAATAACTTCAATTTACAACTAGAAAAAGCACACAATAGACAAACCAAACAGATGAATGTACTAAAAACGTAACAAGTAAAAGTGTGCTTTTTCACTTTAACCCAGGAGGATTCACTACCAAATGCAACACTATTAGAACATTTTAACTCAGTGGAGTGTATTATAAACATTAGACACCACAAAACTAGAACAAACTATTCAATACAGTTATAAAAACACTATAATACAATAATACTTAAAATAGCAACATAAGACTAATTGAGTGTCTTTAAATGTCACTACTTCAAATTATTTTATTTCAGATCACGACACAATAATTAATGGTATGTGCAGTATTGTCACATAAAATAATTAGAGTTATAATTTGATTTAGAGGATGAATATATTTTGTTTTTTGGAAACTAAAAAATAAAAACAATGTTTTGCATAAAACTGACATGATAATACTTGAAAGAAGAGTTTAGAAACAACATTCAAATGAAGCCTTTACTGTGTAAAAAGAAAATAAATACCAGGTTTTCTCAGAATAGCTAACCTAGCAAAGTAGCCTGATCTAGTTCCCACATAGTGCTTCGAAGCTACCTGCCTTGTGGTCTTTTTAAAATCAAGAGACTCAAAGATTGCACCTGTCATTATTTTATTGGATATTTGATAGCTTGCCTCCTTTGTTGAGACTAGTCTTGGGGAAACACATCACGTATCTGGTGTATTCACTTCTGAAACCCTTTAGCAATTCTGCAAAAACAGCTTTTTGTTTGTTATTTTCATCATCATGTTGTTTTCTATTCTTTCTTTCTGAATTGAAATGTTTAAATGTGCGTCATTTCGACTCACTTGTGTTTATGAGGAATTGGTTGGACACTCCTGGATGGTCCACATCGTGGATGGCAGCCGCAAATAACGCAGCTAGTATCTCTAGATCAGTGAACACAGCCTGTCAGAGAGAAATAAGAGAACAAAATCATTTGTAAACTGTTGTTAACACTTTACCTTTTACTATTTTATCCTTTGAGGGCTTGGTACTTGTGCATGTGAAGTTAGATGTGTAGAGGTATTTACATCTAGAGCCGGCGTGGATAGTAGTACATGAGTAGACTGAGTGACATCTGCAGCGTGGAGGCTGTTGTGGTAGGCCACGTTGGCATGGTAGTGGTCCTCCAGGGTCATCACATAGGTGACAAACGTATCCACGGGGATCCGAAAGGTATTTAGCAGATCTCTTTCCTACAGCCACATGGTCACAGTTAAGTCAGGCTACATGACATACTGTATAACCCATTGTTAGTGAAAGCTCTTTCCCCGTCTCTCACCTGGAAGATGGAAAACATTATGCAGCTGAGGGGTCTGTTATTAGAGAACTCCGCCACACGAAAGATATTAAGGCCCCACATGTTTAAGTCAGTCAGCTCCTGAAGGCATAACAGGAAACATTAACACATGTCACTCCAACAATCATACTTCAGTTGTTTGGTCTTCATACGGCTGAACACATTTAATATAAAAACACAATATGGATTTGTGAAATATCCAAATCACAGGAGGCAACATAGTTGTTAAAGGAAGAAGATATGTAAACATATCATTTAGAGTTAAGTCTTGTGGTTTTCCTCCCTAATTCTTTAGTTAGATTAAAATGATGTTGTTTGAAACATGCAGCATGCACCATTTTCTTTGTGTTATATTGTGGATCTTGCCAAATGAGTTATTAGTTTCTCTTCCTAAGTAAATATTTGTCTATAATATTTCTCTAATCCAAGACCAATGTCAACAGGATGTTTACAGGTGATGTCTAACATTATGATAACAGTGTCTGTTTACATAATCGGGTATTCCGATGGTCAAAGAAAGCTAGTCAAATATGTCCTGAACTACGTGTGTGCATAGCCGAATTAATTTAAGCTGTAGAACATGTAGAGATGATAGACAGGAAATACAAGTCAGGATTTTGGATATCTATGTAGTTGATGTTATCTACTCTGTGGGTTTACTCTGTCTAGGCAATCATTTGCCAGCTGTTTTTCCATTTAGTTCAGTTCAGATCTGTTTTGTCCCAAATTAGGGTTTTCTTTTGCGTCAAGAGTCAAGACAGCAATAAACCTAAATATTAAACAAAATCAAAACTGGGGATCCAACTGTTTCAGTCCAGATACCTAAAATCTTTCAAATCAGCAGAAGTTATTCTACATCTTTGTTGAATACTCAATTCTAACCTGTGTTTACAGGTTTAAGCAATAACATGTATTGTATAGGCTTATGTAAATAGTATATAAACATAACATTGAATTGATCTCAGCTTGTTGAGTCGGTGTTGGCCTTGATGGGTGCATTCTTAATAACAACACAGTAAGGTGAGGATGTATTTACCCTGTCTAACGCATCCTCGTGTTCAGTCTTCACGCCAAACCGAGGCATGGTGGAGTTTGAAAGGCTTGAACTGTGCGTGAGCTTCTTCACACCGCTGATGTGACACATGGGCTTCTCCCTCTCCCTTAAAGTCGGGGATGGGATCTCCACGTCGTTCTGCTTATCTGGGGAGGGGGGGGGGGGCAAGAGTCAGGTCAGCCAGGAGGGAGACAACACTATAAGGGACTGTAAAGGTTGATCACAGATGACTGGCAGGTGTGCTTTACCTAGAAAGGTAGTGGAGATGTATTCTGACACCTGGTTCCCTGAGCGACTCATCTCTGACAAATGGGACAGCTCCCGGTTCAACATCCTCTTGAACTAAGGAAGGACAGACAGACACAGGAAGTGAGCGACTTGACTTACAAAGAAACAGAAAGTAAAGCAATATTATTATTATTGTACATCCAATTCCAATTATTACTTACACATCACAACAAAACGTACTTTGGGTCAAACGTGAGACGAATAAATGATCACCCTGACTCTGGTTTTATTAACTAGTGTGAGAAAAGCAATGATGAATCATGCCTCCATACTGGTCTATGCCCCTAAATGTAGTGTGCGTTCATTTTGAAATGTGTTTAAATGCTGCAGTATTGTGGCATTGTTATACATATTCTTCTCCCTACGTTCATGAACAACTAGTCTGCAGTTCCTTGCAGTACAGACACAAATGTGATTAAGCGAATTCATTATCCCTGCAGTCAAAAAGCACAGCATGCTCTCTCAGATTTGATTTATTGTATTTCTAAAGGGATAAAGGTGGCGTTGGAAGGCTTCACAGAGAATCTGTTGCACAAGCCATGTGAAGGCGACAATACGATTCGGACAAGACCCCTTTCAGTATGTCTCCTGCCGACTGATCTTTCACACATAACAATCTCCATGGCAACCAGAGCGGTTGCCGTGGAAACTGCCTCCTCACAGTCCGTCCTTCAGCTTGATGTGAGAGCGGTGGCTGCTTGGGTGACAATCTGAGGGAGTAGGCAGGTGTCTCTGACCTTTACCAAGGTCAACCCTCCCCTCCTCTGCCATCCTCCTCTCTTCATCTCCCTGTTACTTATATCTGCTCCTCCTTCCCTATCACCGTAAACAACACCCCACCACCCCTCAAGCCCCAAAATCCTCCCCTGCCTCAGGCTCCACTTTTGCCTTCCTGCCATTTCACACACTTCATGCATTTCCCTCCATCTTTAACTCTTTCAATAATCTTTTTTTCCCATTATTTCCCATCCCATTCAGCCTTGCACCAGTTACAAGGCCAAGCAGGTAGGTGCTCGAACAGCAAATCGTAGACGCAGTCAGGCAGAATCAGTCACCAGGAGCCAGGAGAGGAAGACAAGCCCCGTGGCACACTTCGGCAGCAGGCTCAGCCCAAACCTCCTCCTCTCTCAGTGCTCTCTCGTTCTTTCCTTCCCTAATGCTGTAACGCTGAGTCATAGCTGCCAACCAACAATTCCACGGTGCCAGTCCGAGTGCCAGGACAAACAACACTCTTCCTCTGACACTGACTAATGTGAACGCTGCACAGACATGACCACACATACACACACATGCATACACCTGCATATGGGACCCAGGAGGGCTTTATTCATTGTAACGGCCTACGATCATGAATAACAATAGCCAAATGACACACATGCTTAAGGGTCTGAACTACTACATCTACAAGTGATCGGTTGAGACTGCAAAAATAAAAGCAGAGAAAAAGCGTGCATATCTTTGTGTTCCCAATGTTTTTCAGGAAAAACTTATCACAAAAGCCAGACTTTGTTTTGCTAACACCATACCATTTCTCAAGCCAACTTGACATATCGAAGCCAACTGACACAATGTCTAGCTTTATACATTTGATATAACTCAATCCGAAGACAATAGGCATTGTTTTGAGGCCAGCCTCAGGGTAGCAGGAGAGAGACACAGAGAGAAGTGGGACGCAGGTGTAGAGGAGGGAAATGGACATTATGTGACACTGCAAAATACCTGCAGTAAAAACGGCTAGACTACTACACAAAGTCCCAAAGCTATTTCCGAGATTTTAAGCAGCTCGGTGAAATCTCAAAAGGAGAGAAATGCAGACCATGTATAGAAGGATGAAGTATGAGTTTGATATTGTCTTTTTGTTTACAGTGCTGCTGCTAGATGTAATCAGCTCTGTGCCTTTTTCCCTGTTCCCTTTCAATGGATTCATGCATAACTTATGTACAGGAACACACTGCCTAACAGTTTCCCACAAAGCCACTGTCAGACCCACAACCCTTCACCACATACATTCAGTTCATAATTAGCAAGTCCCAATGTAGCACCATTATAAACGAACAACACCATTGCTGTTGGATACAAAACAAAGACAAATAAGAACATGGAGAAGGCAAACAGAAGAGTTGTTAAGGCATGTTTAGATGTAAAACTTGGGCATGAATCCAAGATGGCCACTGCTAAGCCTTGTTTGCCCTCTGCAAGCCTTCCAACCCTACCTGGTCCCACCAACCGATGAGCCAGGGCCTGGAGCAGGTTTCACAGAACAGGTCGACTAGGGGCGTCCTGCGCTCCGCCGCCGTCCCATTCCCCTCCAGAACCCCTCCAGCTGCACCCAGGTCCAGCTCTGCCCCTGCCCTCCCCTGCAGGGGGCTGTAGCTGGAGGAGCGGGGCAGCCTGTAGCCCCCTGGTACAGGTGAGGGGCAAGGGGATGGCGCCGGGTCAATGGCCTCTACCACACCCATGTTGAGGGTCACGGGGGGTTTGGGCCGATGGCACAGGCAGGAGGTGCGGTAGTGGAGCGGCGCGGGGGCGCTGTGTGTGCCCCAGTGGCATGAGGGCGTCGGCAGGGTGTGTGAGGAGAGGCCACAGCTGGTCAAGCCGGGACACTCCAGAGTGACGGCTGCCCCGAGTGGGGGGACGAAGGAGCAGGGGGGAAGGGGGTGACAGTAGGGGTAGCTGGTGCAGACTGGCCTTGCCTACATGCAGCACCCCAAAGCAGGCCCCCCAGTCAGTCCAGAGTCGGGCTCCAGCCTCAATGTGGTCCGAAGATGAGGGTCCCCCTGATGGGCAGACCAGGAGCCCCCTGGATCCGGCTGCTGTGGAGACTACATCTCATCCCATTTGCTGAGCAGACTGACCCAAATCTAAAGTCACTGCAAGGTAGAGGTGGATGGGAGCCGAAAGAGGGAAGATGGAGGGAAACGAGAAAAGAGAGGGAGCGAGGGACCGTCTGAAGGGCACAGAGAGGAGCCGAGGGTGGAGAGGATGTGAGAGAGATGTAAACGAAACAATGGTGTTGCGAGGGCAGAGCTGCTTGACAAACAGTAATACAAAATTCAGATGATGGAGGTGAGAGGGACGGAGTGACGATGGCGGTAGGACAGAAAGGTGACCATAGTCTCAGATGATGGAGGTAAAGGGAGCTTGGATGACCACGGGAACATAGGGGGGAAGGAAGAAGGGAGACACATATGACATTAGCAAGAGCAAAACAAGAATGGAAAGGATGAGAGAGAGACAGAGAGAGAGGGATGCAGGCAGGCCTGTAGCAGACAGTCAGGCTCAAGAATCACAGTAGGGCTCTGGTCTGGAGAAACAGGCTCCCTCTCCCTGCATCGACTGCCCCTCCCCCACGGTACGGATCCAGAGGCCCGGCCCAGTCCTACCGGAGCATCAACCTGCAGCCTGTGCCGTCTCACACTGATCCCAGCAACACACAGTCAGTCAGTCCACAGTCAGACAGTCTGCCTCCTGATAGCTCCGTATCCCAGTCCCCTGCTCCGAGTCAATCCATGCCTCAGCTGGCCAAAAAGCCAGAGGTCTAATCCTGCCGCTTAAGGCTGCCGTGCCTCCTCCAATGCTTTGCCTCTTGCGCCATTTCCGTGGATGCTGTAGACAGCTCTCGCAAGCTAATCAGGCAGTGTGGCTGCAGGCGCATGCATGTGTGCGTGTGTGTGTGTGTGTGTGTGTGTGTGTGTGTGTGTGTGTGTGTGTGTGTGTGTGTGTGTGTGTGTGTGTGTGTGTGTGTGTGTGTGTGTGTGTGTGTGTGTGTGTGTGTGTGTGTGTGTGTGTGTGTGTGTGTGTGTGTGTGTGTGTGTGTGTGTGTGTGTGTGTGTGTGTGTGTGTGCGTCTGTGCTTGCTTCTGCTCTCAGCCTGAGTGCGCATGTGCGACAAGACAGCATGTACGTCTGTTGAAAATATGTGTGTGTGCAAGGGTGTGAATAAGAGTGAGAGACTGAGTGGGAATATTCATGTGTACCTCCATGTTGGCACAGTGTGGAGGATTGCTGTAGCTTAGCTGCGGCTGTGAAAAGGCAGCGACATATTCACAGAGACTCTAATCACCCCAGGAGATTTCTCTGCACACATTGTTTGTGCACACACATGAATGATGTCCTTTCAACCCATCTCCTGTCATCTCTCCCTTTGTCCTTTAATCAAAAGCGTGACTGATTAAAAAAGGGAGTATTGTCATTCAAATGGATGTGCAACATTGAAAGAATATCTAGAATAAAACAAACAACGTACATGATGCTGTCTCTTTAAGACAGAACACTATTAAAGGAGCATCACCTCCATTTCATTGGTTGTTGCCCAAACCACATGGCTTGTGGTCAGAGTGGCAAGCCAATGACTAAAAGGGAAGGGCAGACCCTGCTGCTGTTCTATAGCAACCAAGGTTACAGCAGAGACATCAGCATCAGGACCCTCTCCCCCTCCCTGTCATGTCCTCCATACCCACAGTCCTTACTCCCTCTCTCTCTCCATCCTCGAAGCCCCCACAATTACAAATGCAGGCGTGTAGATGCCATAATGCAAATGCAATACAACCTGTCTGCATCACTTGCAGTTGTCACCACAAATGCTCATGTAGACATCATCAGCGTTTAGTCTAACATGGATGATATTCATTACAATTACAACCACAGGATTGCACATAAACCAAAGATACTTAATAACAAAGAATTACTGCTTGTATTGAACAACTGTGGCATCTCTAGCAGAAAATGATTTACCATTTATTTAAATTGTTAACCTTGGTGGATCTGTGTTATATGTATTTATGTGTAGAGTGGAACCTGATCCACATGAAGTGTTGAACTGTACCCTTTAACCATGAAATACACAGTGTATAGGTCATTTATGAACAAGCGTAGCTCCACACTGAGTTAGCGTAGAGGTGTTAGTGTGTGGACAGCTGTGCACCTTATTGGAGGCCATCTCGCTGACGGAGCGGTGAGTCTGAATGGTCTCCAGCTGGTCCAGACACCAGTCCAGTTCCTCCAGAGTCTCCCGAGCCATCTGCTGGTATGTCTCATCTGAGGACGAACACACAAAGACACACACAGACATTGAACAAACTAGCAGTAGAGAAAGGGCACAGAAAGTGGCATAAAAACTTGACGCCCTGAGAGAATACATTCTATTTTAAATGAGCTGTGACTGTAAAGGTCCAGCAACCCAGAAAGGTTGTAAACAATAAGAGTTGACCAATGTCCACCTTGTCTGCAAATAATAGTGTTTACATGGCTGTTCAACAATACAACTCAAAAGGAAATGTGCTTCTACTCATTGATTGATAACACAACATGCGAATCAAAGTCACGTGTGTCATGCCGTCACTTTGCTTCTTTTTGTTCAATATATTAAATTATATTCAGCTGAATAACACAACATCTTTTTTTGTATTAACACGTAAATGAACCTCTAACATTGACAGCTCTAATTTGACATATTTCTATTGAATTCCCTGACAATTAATACATCTAAGTTATTTTTTGTTTCCTGATTGTTGTTGTAAACATTCTTTTATATTTGTAATATTAATCAACACAGTTGGCATTAAATCATGATTAGTATCAGATGGAAAATGTATTGACATGTTATTTTTATGCTTTTATGAGTGTGTGTGTGTGTGTGTGTGTGTGTGTGTGTGTGTGTGTGTGTGTGTGTGTGTGTGTGTGTGTGTGTGTGTGTGTGTGTGTGTGTGTGTGTGTGTGTGTGTGTGTGTGTGTGTGTGTGTGTGTGTGTGTGTGTGTGTGTGTGTGTGTGTGTGTGTGTGTGTGTGTGTAAAAGGTGCTATAATAATTAAACATATTATTATTATTATTATTGTTTGTTTGTTTGTAGCCTTTATTTAACCAGGTGAAAGCCCCTTAAGATCAAATGATCTCTTTTTCAAGGGTGACCTGCAGGACATTAGTTACACATGTAACATAAAAACAACAGAATTGTATTATTATTATTATTATTATTATTATAATTATTATGTACAGTTCAGATAAAAGGTTCTGTAGAGTGAAAAATAAGCTTTGCAAAAATGTCCTTTGAGTAAAAAAAGATTAAACTCTCTAAACATCAGCTTTATTTTTTATAATTCTTTCAACTTTAGCAACATATGTTGAGTAATTTAATATCTGTCCAGTGTGATAAAATGTATGCAGTATACTTTTATTTAAGAACATACTCAATACTGATACCACATAATGTTTTGTGCTGCTCTGCAATCATTCCCATTACTGATGATGCATTCAGGGAGTGTGGGAGCGAGAGTGTGTCCTTACAGCTCTGTGAGGGGACTGTTGGACTTTTTGCACTAAGAGTTTTAATTAGCTGACAACCTACCAGAGAGTGTAGCTTGGGGAACAGTGGGCTGGCTTGTCACTGGTGACCTCCTGTGGACAAACACATCATTACATGAGAGGCAGAAGCACACTGCTGCCCCCTGCTGGGCTTCAACACACTTTCAGCATTACAGAAGGAAGCAACAAAAGGCATGGCTCACAGAGGCGATATAAATATATTAATGTATGTTATTCATTTATGTGTGTCTCAAAAGAGACAAATGGGGCTGTAATAATAATAATCATTATATTTATTATAGGGCTTTATCAATGACTCTCAAAGCGCTTTACAAATACACATTACACATACAGATCATACATACAGCTGTGCTTTCTAGATCCTTGAATATTGAATTCAACTGCAATGTGTGATTTATTTGTAGTGCTTAAAGAGGCCATTGTTTCACTTCAAATATTAAAATATCCCAAAATAGTCAAAGACAATGCCTGAGCCCTGTTCTCCTTTCAAGTAGCCTTTTTGGTTTCATAATTGTGTAGTAAGTGAGGCTGAATAATTATAGATGCTGATAACTCTGTGGTGCATTGGTTTATATATATCATATTGACGTGGAGATAAAAGGCTGCCAAGTCGAGCTCCTTCTATCTGCTGAATAACAAAGGAGAATCATTTTAGTGTTACTGACTATCTCTATCGTCTAGGTAGAGTCAGGGACATACATCTGAGGCGTGCTGCACTCAGTGTTCAGCCAGCAAGTTGGAGAGATGCCAAATAATGCAGATCATATTTTCCTTGAGCACAGCCGGATAATCATAAACTGTTTAATCATGATGGCAAAAGTGTTTCCCCTCGGGAGCGAGGAGAAGGAGACATAAGCAAACACACACTGCAAACTAAGCAGGCAGTCGTGACGAGTGTAAGTGGGGGGAAGGAGTGTTTCACAGCGTGATACTGACTTGTTAGTGGTTGTTGTGAGATTGGCGAGGATGGTGAAGTTGCTTCTTACAGTTCGTAGGCTGGCCAACACCTGGGGGATGGATGGACAGCGTAGGAAGGAAAGAAGGAGGAGGGAGGAAACAGGAGGGAGGGCAAGTTCACTGCACCAATTAGCCACCTCTTCTAGTCATTTACGGCAATTAAACATGTCAGATCAGGTGCACAAACATACCTGAGCGAAAGGGGTGACGATCATGTCTTCGGCGTGCCTGCAGGACAGAATATGCAAAGAAAGAGCTAAATGAGCGGACTGGATGTGAGGTGTTTGGTGCTGAAGCACTCGGTATCAAGTGTTTATCTGAGAGGCTGCATCTGTGAGCTGCGTGTTTACAAATACCTATGCAGATCTAAACACAGACACAGTCCTAAGATAAGCTAATGGAAGAGTTTGGGTGTGTTAAACTCACTGGAGGACAAGCCAGGAAGATGGAGAACAACAGTTACTGTTAAGGGGATTCATCAGGATTTCATTAGCATAATGATTGCATAATTACAATCATAACCACTGCTGTGTTGATTGGGATGATGTGCACTTACTCTGTGTGTGTGTGTGTGTGTGTGTGTGTGTGTGTGTGTGTGTGTGTGTGTGTGTGTGTGTGTGTGTGTGTGTGTGTGTGTGTGTGTGTGTGTGTGTGTGTGTGTGTGTGTGTGTGTGTGTGTGTGTGTGTGGTGTGTGTGTGTGTGTGTGTGTGAGTGTGTGTGTGTGTGTGTGTGTGTGTGTGTGTGTGTGTGTGTGTGTGTGTGTGTGTGTGTGTGTGTGTGTGTGTGTGTGTGTGTGTGTGTGTGTGTGTGTTTAAATTGCATCTGCCAGGATGATGGCTTCATGCTTACCCCTCACTGTTGATGGAGGAGTTTCGTGACATGGTTTTCGGCGACGTGTCGAAGTCTGAGTCTGAGCGGTACAGGAAGGACTCCCTGCGCTGGCTCTGGGGGAAAGAAGGGTGGAGCACCAACCCAGGACTCGCCTGCGAATCCATGGGACTGCGTCCTGGAGAGGGACCATTCTCTGAATCGAAGCTGAAGGGTTAGAGAGGACAGGCAGAACATCGGTTTTACTTCTGCTGCATTTAATGAAGGTGTTTGTTTTGCCTCTGCTTATCTCATCTCACGGCGACAACCCGATAAGCCTAAACACCCAAACATTAGCCACAGAGTGCAGCCTGCTCGAGGGTTTGTAGTTTCTTAGAGAGGAAGTTAATGAAAGAGAGTTGTGACAGCAGCATGATGTGCCACTGGATTGGCAGGCTGCCACCGGGCTGCCCTAGAGTTACACTCTACTGACAAGTCATATTGTAGAGCAGGTCGTGTTTTAGTGAGTAAAATGAGCCATATCAACCGAAGCGTCTCTCTGTGCCAAAGCTGTCTGTCTAAAGGTGAGCTTGATTGAGACAAAACGCTGACAGTATTAGGGACACTTCCATAAATGAAGACTGCTTATAAGGGAACATGACAAAAACAGACAAGGTGGAGAGTAAATATACCCAACCAAAATATATTCTGCCAGCACATTGCTGAGTAATGCGAAACCCAGTACACAAGGCTGAGAGAAGTGGATCAATTCAAAGACGAGTTTAGCCAAAGGAGACACGGCAACACGCGTCTCTGGTTACACTCATCTTATTTTCAGCCCTACTTTTTTGTGAAAAGCAAGAAGATTGATTTTGCAGCTAAGACATTAAGTCAGTATTGATCGGATGGGGTTTTAGAGTTTGGTGTCATGTTACAATAAAATGATGTACAATTTGTTTGTGAAAAGTATATTGATACAAAATCTACAAGACTTCAGTTATACTTCAGATGTAAAAATCATATGAATCTATTATTGTGACTTTCAGGCTGCAGTAGTAGGTGTTGGGATGGCGAGGACAGATGGGGAGCAGGTTTTTAGTGTTGCTGCCGCATCTATTTTTAATGTAGGATCACTTTTATCTCCACATTTCCCCACTTCGCCTAAACTTATCAAACTTTTGGTGTCAACACACTTTTGAACGGTTTTCAATTTGACTTCCTAAATTAAGTGTGATATTTTTAGAATTTACTTCTAAATTGGCCAATTAGGAGCCACTCCTATCCCCAGAAGGCATTGTAAATATGGTTACAGATCAAATGATCATTTAACAACTTTCCCCGGTAATGAAAAACACATCCGAACTGTCTGCCAGGGGGACCCTCCGCTGCCGCACACGCTAATCCTCCTTCTTATTTTCCTCTGAAAACGTTGGGAGTAATTATTAGACTCCAGTTTCTCAATGTAGCTTTCCCCAAAAATCGAATCCATCTAGAGTGTGTACATGGAATAATTTACTGTGAGATATTGCATTACAGACACGTTGCACACATACTGCCTAAGCCTTGGTAATACAAACATAAATGAGAAAAGTTTCTTTATCAATAGAAGATATGTTAGTGAGGACAAATCAGATGCTTGGATACCTGCTCAAACACAGAGATAAGCGTCCACGCTCCTGAATACTGCGGTTCAGTTTCAAACGTCGAAACAGAGCCGAGCCTCCGTTTCCTCGCCACTGATCGACCGGTGACACCGGGGAGGTGAGGGGGGCTGCGTGAGGAGGACCCTCAGGACTCTCCCTCAATGTCAGCTGTTGTGTCAGCCTCCTCTGACTCATCGCTGCTCTCTGGCCCTGGTGTAGCCCACCAGTTAAAGAAAACTCCCCCGGCCTCCACTTAAAACCGGCTGTCTCGCTCTGTTTGGCTGTCTGCCTCCCACGCAGTCCCCCTTTATCCACTTTTTAGTCGTCAACTCACGTCTCAGACAGACAGAACCGCAGCACCTGCAAACTGTGCTCAGTCCTGAGTAAGATTTAATAAAAGGCCTGATCCTCCCTTTAGTCCTGTTTCCTCATGCCGGAGGAGTCATATCCCGGCTGTGATCCTCAGGCCCCGGCTGCTTAAACTCCAGTTCCCCCTTCTCACACCCTCAGTTTGCTCCGTGGATTAATGCAGGTCTCCTTAATCCTCGCCTGTGCACGTTTGTCTTTTGGTTGGTTGTTTCCTCAGACTCCCAGAACGGAGCTCTTCTGATATTTCCCCCTCTCAGCTCTGTTCACTGCTGCTGCTGGGACCAGTCTGCCCAAACTGGACCTCTGTCCACATCTGGACTCGGTTCTGCTGTCTCACATTCACGTTAAGACAACCAAGACTGCAAACACATCTGTGGTGACCTCTGTTAATATTGAGGCAACTTAAAAAATTAGCCAACTTGTTGCCCTTCAAGTTGTATCTCTTTTTATCTCGTCCCCCCGCCTCACCAGCGCTAGCATGTGCTCTGACAGTGCTTATCTCGCTGCTCGCAGTTCCTCTGCAGCAACAGGAAGGCTGATCAGTATAAGTAACACCAGGCGCCAGAGTAGAGCAACACACAATTTGAAGAGAAGGTAGAAAACATCCCAGAGAGAGGAGGAGAGAAGAGAGAGAAGTCAGGGTTGACTCATGCCCCTGTGTAAATGTTTACATATTCTACTTTACAGCGTGCAAGGTTTGCACCCAAAACATTTCCTATGTTGACATCAACAGCTCTTTCCTTGGCCTTTAGATGTGAGCAGACACAGCAATGCCTTAACGTTGTGCATGAGCAACAATTAGACCATGAAAAAGCTTTCAAACAAGGTGCGTTAGGTCAACCACAACTAATGCAGTGATGACATGGGAGATAGCAATGTTAGACAGCCTCAAGCATGAGTTTTCCTTCTTTACACTGACATGGTTTCTCAACTCAATGAGGCTCAATATGCAGAAATATTTGACTGCAGTCAGTGTTAGTAAATACTCTGGTTTTTAGGATTGCTGGCAGCTTGTGAGAAGTTATTATGATGAGGTTGTGTATTACTTGTGTATCCAAAGGCATTGATTAACAGCTTTTGTTAAGAAGTACATTAACCCCTCAACTGCAGAAATGGTGTGTGGCAAGTGTGGCAATTTCCTTTAAAGAGAGAACTGAAGAAGTGGTGAGCATGTGGTGAGCACACAAACACATTTCTCAGTAATGATCACTGCTTACTGTATTTCTGTGACACTATATAATACTCTACATCTTTACATAGTTCTACTTTACTATAAAGTTAAACTGCTTTAGACATCGTTTTTTTTCTCACGTATAACTGAAGAAATTCATTTCATTTGAATCTTTATTTCAAACAGGTTAAAAAAACAAATAAAACAAATGTGCAAAACAGAATACCGTATACAGTATTTAACAATATTCATAATGATATTAATATATTCAACAAAACATATTCATAATAATAATAAATCATATGTGTCCGAAAGGGAGCAGGAGGAAGCAAATGCTTGAGTCGTGGATGGCATTTGGACACAAAACAAACCTTAGCATCAGAACATGTGAGAAATGTATATGTGGTTTATTTCATTGTAATTTGAAATAAATAAATGACAGTGACACAAGCAGGTTTTAGTTCATTGTTTCTGATAATTATACTCAAGTATTTAACCATTTCTAATTACATTTTCTTGTTAATTAGTGTCTGTAATGAAGGCAGCAAAATCAATAAGAACAGACCATACATTACATGCTGCCCAGTCTTGATTAAAACTAAGTCCTAATTTCTGAGTGGAAAGCTCACTCCGACACTTTTTGTTTTTGGTAGCAGGGCTGACCTTTAGTCTGTGTTTGGAAAACAGATTGGACATCTTAAATTGTGTGTGTGTGTGTGTAAATGTGTGTAGAAAGAAAGTGTGTGTGCCAGCACCTCTGACAACCTGCGTGTGTTTATCTGTGACTGTGGTGAAGCACAAAGAGCTAAGATATTCAAACGTTGCGTGTCAACATTTGAATAAACACGCCGCACATACCAAATGAGAGCACAAATGAGATGCCCCCTGAAAAGTCTCTATCTGTTTTCCCTCAGCTGTTTTCTGCAATAGCAGCTAACAAGAAAAAGCAAGCACAACCTGCTGCATGAATTTGGTGTTCCACCTTTCCGCAAGCATCTAAAAGCCCGCGCACAGCAAAGAACAAAGTGAAGGTAAGATGCCTTGTCAAGCTGCTTCCTTCTCTCCTCTTGCCTTCCACATTCACTAGCTTATTGTTTCTCCTGACTCTCGCTTTCTCTCCACTCTTTTCCTGGTAGAGTGACTATCGTTTGTTTATGACACACAGGGGATGGATGGTGTAGCTTGTCTTGGAAATTCGCTTATTTTAAAGTCCTCACATACAGCCTGTTTGAACAGTGCCTTTCAAAGACAGACTTTGGAAAAATGTCAAGAATTCTGATTCACATGACAGTTACTATTGTAATCTCTGGAGAGCTGATGAGGAGACATTTATTCTATTTTATATTAAATCCACCAGTCCCTGCCTGCTCAATAATAGCTGGTGTGAAACCTCTCAAAGTGACTCATGCACACATGTGGACACACACACCCGTGGAGAAACACACTGGCGAGAAATGCACCCCCATGTTGCACTCAGGCACACACACGCAGTTGAGCATCATTGTTAAAGCTCCTATATTTTGCATGTGCTCACACAGACTGTACACAGGGTGATAATAAGCCGAGATGTGGGCAGCTCTCTTGGTTTCATTATGTGAAAGCAGAGTCCCTGGAGTGCGGACAATGACATGATGATCAGAGGTTTCAGGGGGGAGGGGATTTGTGCCAGCTGACTCAGCTGAGTGACTCCTTCTTATAGGAGATAACAAACCTCCTCCAAAGACGGAGTGGAGCACTAAAGCGGCTGTCTCCCCTGAACCGCCTCACTCTGTTAGTTACCTCATTCACACCAACGGTGTTTCAGGGCCGGTTCGGAGCTGGAGCTTGAAAAGCACCGGGTTTTCCTGTTCACACCGCAGCATAGCAGCCTCTTAGCTCCGGAATCCGGTTCGTTTCAACCAAGCCCCCAGGAAGTGCGCCGGACTCAGATGAAAATATTCGTGGTGGCCAAACGGCGGTACTACACTTCCGTTTGGTTGCCAGGCCCGGAAACACTTTTTCCCATTGACTTACTTGGGGAAAGAGTGGTCTGTAAATCGTTAGATAATTTTTTTTAAACTAAATAAACTACCCAGTATGAACACTTGTATAGCCCTTATAAAAAACATTCGTTCCTAAAGTTGTAATAATGTGCTAATAACGTTATACTGAGAGTTATTTCCCTCTGCATTATGAACGTGCATCTAACCCAGTGGTTCCCAAACTTTTTGTGCCCAAGGCACACCAAAGGACAAGTAAAAATCTCAAGGCACACCTATTGTGCAAAATAGCCCTTATAACACGTGTTATCACTCATATCATGTAAAATATCTGTATTATGTGCATAATTATTTACTAATGCCAAATAAAATGTGACAAAGACAACTATATTACTCATGAAATATTTATTAACGAAATATTTCAGAAATTAATTTGAAACGTTATCAAATTAGGCTTCATCAAAGCAGCAACACACTCATTTAAACCAGACAGGTCACAACATTAAACATGAGACAAAGGAAATTCAGCACAGAGAACTGTCAATGCAAGGAAGCTGCATTGTCCATGGTCCAGAACTACAAATTATAAATGTAACATTTCAGCAGAGATGGGGTCGTTACTAAAAAAAAAGTAATATATTACATATTACTAAAAAAAGTAATATATTACACTACTTCGTTATATATTACAGTAATTCGTTACTTTACTCGTTACTTTACTCGTTACTTTACTCGTTACTTTACTCGCAGGGCCGGCCCGCCCCTCCCTGCAGGCAGATCACGCAGACTGCTAAAGTTTCAAATGTTCTCTTTAGTTCAGTTTCCATTGTCGCATAAGACTGATCCAGATCCTGAATGTTTTCCTATCTGACCGTGGCTGTCCTCTGTCTCCTGCTATCTGTATATTTTGCGTAGTCTATCTCTGCTCACGCTATTGCGTCGGCGTGTTCTCCTGCGTGTTGGCCATGTGTTGCACTGGAACCAGACACCGCAAAGACTTCAGCCGAGCACGTACAATAACTCTCCTTACCAGCAGGCGGCGGGAGTGTGTATTCGTCATTCAAAACAGGCAACAACCGGAAGACAGAGAAGAAGAACAGACAACAAACAACAAATGGCGTGTGCGGTAGCTCCACCTTAGCAAGTGTTCTTTACAGGTGCTTGTTGAGGTTTGACGTGGTGTTTACAGCAGTGGATAACAGCTTCTGGCCTGGACACAGTTTGCACCTCACCGTCACATTCCTGTCTATTCTTCGGATGAACTCAAAAAAATGGGCATACCTCCACCCCTCGAGAGTTATCGCTGACTCAGCCATGTTTATGCAGCACTGCACGCGGAGATGTGGACGCGCAAGTCGCGCAGATTACGTACATATAAACCTACAAAGTACTGATATAGTAAATTAAAAAATAATTATTTTTGTGTAGTTGTATATTGCAATAATAACGTATGGTTGTCACAAAATCCCACGGCACACCCGGACATGCCTCACGGCACACCAGTGTGCCGCGGCACACCGTTTGGGAACCACTGATCTAACCCACGGGACCGCGCCGCCGGTCCCGGTTAAGAGGTTTATCTCTCATTCAGAACAATGGAAACCTTTCATCTCTGGATGCCTCGTTAGTAGAGATGTCCCGATCCGATCACGTGATCGGCTCCGATCCCCGATCACGTGATTTTGAAAAGATCGGAATCGGGAGAAAAAATTCGGGGATCGGGATTTTTCTTTTTTTTTTATCAATTTTTTTTTAATTATTTAACGTTACAAAACAAAAATGACCATGTCCACGTCTTAAAGTCATCCTGAGGACTTAGTTTTGGTTTAAAATTACACAACATCATGTATGTGTTGCTTTCTTTGGGCTTGTTTTCCAACACACTCTCACTCCCTAAGCGTCCAATAGCGACGTTTGGTCAGTGTCCGTGGCGTCCAATTGTGACGCTCCTAGGCTCCTTCAGCGTCATAAAGAGACGCAAATAGCTTTCAACTGATTGCAATGTATTCCCATCTGCGTCGGGATTTGACGCTCATGGAAGCACGGCATTCGTTTATGTCGGCTGCCCTTAAAGGTAATGTGAGCGTCCATTCCCAGGAGTAAAGGATGGCAGAAGACACTACACTACCCAGAATCCCCAGCTATCGTTTGGACTACACCATGTGCTCCTGACAAACCCCGTGATAGTCCTCAAGCTCTGTGATTGGAGAGTGTGCTCCGAGGGTTAAGCCAGCCTCGAACAGCACTTGAAATGGGATGGAACCACGGCAGACTGTCCAAAACTGGATTTGAACGGGTCCACCGCGTCCCCCCTCCCCCACCCCGTCCCCAGAAATACACATGCTGGCTATACTGTTTCGCAACATGTTCTCTATGGCACGTCTCTACTGGGAGTTGTAGTTTTAAAAGACGTTTTCGTACACCATGTGCTCCTGACAAACCCCGTGATAGTCCTCAAGCTCTGTGATTGGAGAGTGTGCTCCGAGGGTTAAGCCAGCCTCGAACAGCACTTGAAATGGGATGGAACCACGGCAGACTGTCCAAAACTGGATTTGAACGGGTCCACCGCGTCCCCCCTCCCCCATAAAGAGACGCAAATAGCTTTCAACTGATTGCAATGTATTCCCATCTGCGTCGGGATTTGACGCTCATGGAAGCACGGCATTCGTTTATGTCGGCTGCCCTTAAAGGTAATGTGAGCGTCCATTCCCAGGAGTAAAGGATGGCAGAAGACACTACACTACCCAGAATCCCCAGCTATCGTTTGGACTACACCATGTGCTCCTGACAAACCCCGTGATAGTCCTCAAGCTCTGTGATTGGAGAGTGTGCTCCGAGGGTTAAGCCAGCCTCGAACAGCACTTGAAATGGGATGGAACCACGGCAGACTGTCCAAAACTGGATTTGAACGGGTCCACCGCGTCCCCCCTCCCCCACCCCGTCCCCAGAAATACACATGCTGGCTATACTGTTTCGCAACATGTTCTCTATGGCACGTCTCTACTGGGAGTTGTAGTTTTAAAAGACGTTTTCGTATTTCCCATAATAAGAAGTTGCCAGTATTAAACTGTGTACATCCCTGGAGGTTTAGGGGAAAGGAAACACTCACATTTAAAACATATAATTAATAAATGGGTGAAAATTGCTTGTGCCCATTATGGGCAGTATTACTATATATACCCACATGCCAGCTAAAGTCAGAAGAGCTTTATTTAACAGCTGGTCTTATGTGTGTGACCCCTGTGATAACATTACATTACATTAATTGATAAGCCTGAAACATGCACTTGTCAAGGTTCAGAAGCACATTTTACAAATATGGCAGTAGCCATCGATCAGCTTAAGATAAGATATACTTTATTGATCCCAAGTTGGAACATTTGCGTTACATCAGCATGTGTAACAGTTAAATATGCAGTTGTGTTTATTTGAAAATCATTTAGTATAATCACATAAATTCTGTGTTTTATATTCAACAACTCTGTGTTCTTTATTTATTGATTGTTCAATACCTGACAAGGCCGGAGATGAAATATCTACATACATCTATAAGAGTATAATACATTATGTATAATATCAGTTACAATAAGTGCTTCAACATAGTTAACATTGCTGGAGGTATGCACAAATATTGATAGATGTCTTGTAATGCACTATTGAGGAACCTGCAACCCAAGTTTTTCATTCAGTGCAGAACTACACCACAGTTGTGTAGGCCTATTATGATATGTCAATAAACCTTAGAAAATCTTGAAATCTTGAAAGGGATGTGCAAAATAGTCATTACATACAGTCTTTAATTAACAATTAATAGAGAATAACGAGTAATGAATACTTTATAGGGATCGTATTAATATCTAATAATAAAAATATTGAAATTCAATAACATGCTTTAACCACCAGGTGTCCCTTTATATCAACTGTGCACCTTTATGGTGTAAATACAGCCTATCTACCAATTGGATCAAATATAAAAGTGAGCCGAATTAGTGTTGATACTGCAAGGAGACGCATTGTGTGAAAAGAAATGTAAGATGTTGTTTAATAGCTGATATATTTATGATCCACGTCACGTTTTCAGTTCCTCATGTTTGTCTTCTCATCAGGGCTCTATAAATACAGAACTACGGCAGATATGTAATATGTAATGCAGCCGAACCGTGTATTACAATGCCGTTATGTGATGACTTTCAAAGAGAAACGCAAGCACACTCGGAATAAGGTATTATTATTATTTCGGTCTGTTTCCGGTATTTGTTAATGACGGTGTGCTCTGAGATGTGAGACTGGAATTGCACAGGGGGGAAATAACGTAGGCTATCTTTAGATGCGGATTTTGTTAAACTAATATGTTTAGGCTGTGGACCAACACTATACATTGACGGGGAAGGGGGTAGCAATAAAGATAACACCATTAAACAGTTACACAACATAACAGAAATAATATCGATAGCAGCGTCCCTAGCAACCACCTTGGTAACAATGAAAACGTCGCGATTTCCTGAAGTAATCTTCGTAATAACTAGCAAACTAAAGATCATGTACATCCACTGCACACATAATCTGAAATAACAACTCATATTTCTCGCATCAAATGACATCAAAACGCATTTTAATGGCCAAACTAACTTTAAAATAGGCATTTTACACCTAGAATAAAACGAAGTTCGGCCATGTTTTCTTTTTCTGCAGGGAGACATTTGAAGATCACGTGACATAGACGCCAGCCATAAACGGGGTTTGTCAAACAGAGCACATGGTGTAGGCCAAAAGATAGCTGGGGATTCTGGGTAGTGTAGTGTCTTCTGCCATCCTTTACTCAGAAAACACATTTGTTTCTCCGAATCGAAGGGGAAAAATACAAAAGCATTGTACACAATTTAAACCAATCAATGTTGTGTAATTAACAAGGATAATCTGGTGTTTTTTAGTCGATGAGTAGTGCAGATATCACTGTAAAATCAATCGACAGTAAGAGGAGTACTTACTTCCGGGTGTAAAATTCTCCGTTATCCAATGGGAATGGATGCTCACATTGCCTTTAAGGGCAGCCGGCATAAACGAATGCCGTGCTTCCATGAGCGTCAAATCCCGACGCAGATGGGAATACATTGCAATCAGTTGAAAGCTATTTGCGTCCCTTTATGACGCTGAAGGAGCCTAGGAGCGTCACAATTGGACGCCACGGACACTGACCAAACGTCGCTATTGGACGCTTAGGGAGTGAGAGTGTGTTGTGTTTTCATAGACCTGGTTGCTTATTCCTCTCAAATCTGGCAACAGAGTGGGCGCAGTGTCTAATAGTAGCAGTAAGCTAACGAGAGGCTACGTTCAGCTGGTGACTCGGGAGTCGGGACAGAGAAAATGTCAGGAGTTTGGAAGTATTATAAAATTGAAAGCGAAGGCAGTGTAACAGCCAGATGCAATGTTTGCAAGGCGAAGGTTCCGCGTGGTGGAAAGAACAGAGCTACGTTCAACACGACCAATCTAATACGCCACCTGAGAAACAAACACCAACAACAACAGGACGAGTACACAGCGGCCACTAAGGTAACGGCACTGAAACAACCAACACTTTTAAAAGCAATGAGAAACTGCCCCAGAACAGTGAAAAGGCCAAAGAAATGACAGCCAAGATAGCTGAATTCATCGCGTTGGATGACCAGCCTTTATCGGTTACCTTTTTTTTGTCTTAATGCATTGCATAAAGATCGGATCGGGAAAAATCGGTATCGGCAGATTGTCAATATCAAATGATCGGAATCGGATCGGGAGCAAAAAAAGGTGATCGGGACATCCCTCGTTAGCTTAATATAAACACCTGTGTCATGGAACACGATGATGTCATAACTCCAACTGACATGCTCAGAGCAGCAGACTTCAGATAATGGTTAATGGTCCTGCCCTCAACAGCTCTATGTCAATTATGGGCTGTCATCATATGCCGTTTCCATGGAAACGCATCCCTCGCCATAAAAGGCGATGTCGCTTTCCATGAACTCCTATGAACATTTTCAAAAAGTGCTCAAACTTCACATGTGTGCTAACAGTCCAGCCGTGAAGACATCTACAGGACAGTTTTGAGATTTATTAAAATGCCGTTGCCATGGCAACACAATGCTCGCCAAGAAACACGGTTTTCTCATAACTTCAGTGAAAATATTCCAAACGGCCCAAAACTTCACAGGTTTGGTAACGATGCAGCCATCAACGCATCTAAGCGTATTATGGGGTGTCATCAAATGCCGTTGGCATGGCGACAGATCATTCACCATCAAGTTAGTTCAAAGGTTTGCAGTTCAAATATTCTGCTTTCTTTTCTTCAAGCCCCCAGTGTTCATGTATCATTCCAATCTAAATTCTTCACTTTCTTCTTACACATTATATTTTAGCATAGCAATTCAGCGTCAGCTTTTCAGCATAAAGCATTCCCACTAGCAATTTCTTCAGGAATTGCATTCTCTAGTTGCATGATCTGCAGTCGCTGTGTAGCATAAAGCTGAATTGGATTGAGGTAGGAAAATATCAGGTATTACTGTGGTGCAGTTATGAAATTAGGACAATACATCTTACACAGCGTGCAGAATAAGCCAGGAAAATTGAACTGTTCTGCAGCAGCACTTCATTTTCTCTCTTCTCTGCACACGTTTCTGCAACAAAAGGGGGAGCTTGATTTGGTGTCATTAATATGGCAGGTTTCAAAGGGCTTTGGGGCTCTGAGACATGCAGCGATTAGTTTAATTAAACCTTTAAGTCTTTATGAGAGTGTAGAGGAGATTCACATACATCCCCTACATTGACCCGCTCTTGCAATTGATTATTCATTAACAGTCATCACAGGGAAGCCCCTGGATGGGGCTAGCTGCTGCCGCATCAGTATTTTCCAAACAGCCTGGTTGGTGTCGACTCTCCTTTTCCTCATCCCACTGTATGGTGCCGTTAATCAGGCCTCTCTGAAGGGAAGAGCCGACACTTACTTATTAAACTTCTTAAAAAAAAAAAAAATCGCAGTCAATCTTTCCCCCCACCACATTGTCCTCATTCTCCTCAGTTCACTAATTTTACAATTTACCTAAATCCGTCTTCCTTTCTCTCTGTACCACACACACAAACACAGTCAGAATGACAGTTATTTCCTGCCCCCGCTTCCTCCTCTGCCAGGCAAGCACAGATGCTTATTTCCACGTTCAAACCCCCTCTCCAGTACTCCCCCCACCCACCCATGAGCGGTGCCTCACCCAGGCATTTAGCACCTGGCTGATTGCTACCAGTGTGGGGGTTGCAGTGAGGGGAGTTGAAGGGAAGAGGAGCAAGGACTCGCAAATTGGGAATGGGTGCTTCTTTCATGGCTGACCATGTAATCACAGCTGTACGCCATTGCTCCGGTTGAATCATCTGCTGTTATATTGAGCACATTGAGAGTTTTTATTATGAGGCGCTCTCAGGCTGGGGCATGCTTTTAGGGCAACATGCCCATAACTGACACATTTCAAATGACATGTCCTGAGCGGGCCTGCCATCTCCGCTTGCCTCAGCTTGCCCTTTGTGCCTCTCAGGCAATAACAAGAGAGGGATGGAGACAGAAGCATGCTCAAGCCTACTTCCATTTTAATGGCGACATTTACAGTACGATGCACAAGAATCTTAGAGGAGAGTGCTGGTGCAACGCCATACAGGCAACGAGAGGGCATCTGGCCTCTAGCTTCTCAGAGACACGAGGAGAACAATGAAATGACGCACATGGAGAGAGGATAAACGCAAGACAGGACCCTGGAGCAGAAGTGAACAACAGGAAAGGTATGTCAGTATATTCACACTGTGGAATCTGATCTATTGTAATATCCACTAATATTTTCTCACTAATTCAATATAATTAAATCACATTTCTAATCATCACCATCACAACAATTCAAAAGCTTATAATCATGAATCCAGGCTTCGTGACTTCTTGCAACCTGGCTGCCAAACGCTCATTAAACTCATCAATTATGTTAGCGGGGAATCATTATAATCTTATTAACATATTTTCCAGCATACATTGCATTTGAATCAATGCTCTCCAGAATCCTTCCTTTACCCTGTGTGAATGCAGTTGCATCAGGGGGGCTTGTTATGAGCCTTTCGTGCATTCATCTCAGATGACAGATGAGTCACAGATATTTTCTCAGATAAAAATGAAAATAATACTAACCCCCATGAAAATTCAAATCCACTTCAGCCCCTACCTCCACACTCTCAGAGCTGCGGTGAGATCTGCATTGTTGTACTAATACTGGACTGACCGTGGCTGTGAACAGTATAATAAAAATGTACTCCACTGTGCAGGGAGTATTTCAACTTTAAATCCATACTGTAAGGACTGGAAAACAAATATCTTGAAACCTGAAATCGAATGACCAAATCGAACAAACGGTTTACTTTAATTCGACACAGAATATAAAGGCCTGGTCATTTTTTAAATCTAATAATTAATAAAATATGTTTATACAGTCACTCTGACCTCCTCTGTTTGTCCCCCTAATCCAGGCGTAGCATCTCCCACCCATCCAGCTCTCGGCTGCGCTGTGGTCAGATCACAGAGCCGTGGATTACAGCAGATTATCTCACCCCCAGGATCACGGACCCAACACCGAGCGGCCGAACACAGAGAGCCAGCCTCATCCCGTGAAAGTGCAGAACACATGCCTTTCAGGGTTACTCAGAGCGATTCGCTATCATTCACACACCTGGCAAACGGCTCAGGAAAAGGATTTATTTGATGTGCTACAGTAGACAGGATAATCAGCCTTTATTCCGCACAGCAACAGGCCTTCCCCATTGTGAAAGGACAGCCACCGCCAGCCCTCTTAATCTATTAATGCACCGTACAAAATAATTTCCAAACGGATTGGGTGGTGCACATTAGACACACAAAGCTCTTAGCACAGTTTTCTCTTTCACCTGAGGAATCTGGACTCGGCTGTGGATTGTCTTACACCTTGCATTCTTCAAAACCCAAACACCCGTCACTGTACATCACCATCAGCAGATCTCTGAACTCCCACAAACTCACAGGAGTCTCTCCTCTGGAGGAGACCGACTGGTTCTGTCATCTGCTTGAAACTTTGTGACATGGCCTGCTGCACAGTGTACAGCTGCTTTTCAAATGTAAAGTGGAGACTTTTTTTATTATAGGACATTGCTCAATTGTTGTTTTGTTGGTTCTGTAGTCCAGCAGGTTGGGCTTGATTTGAAACCGTGACTACGAGGTTACAAATTACGTCTACTAGCTTCAATGTTTACCTCGACGTCAAATAAACGTTGTAGAAAATTACTTTTTAATTTGAATTCAAACCCTGGCAGTCATAGTGTGATGCTCTGCCAGGCCTGGACCGCAGCCATCTTCACTTCTTGCTTGTTTTGCGGCCTTCCTGCCCTCAATCTGGTCTTTAGGAAGTCAAACACATGCTCAGTTGGACTCGGTTCAGAGGACTGCACTGGCCAATAAGGATTATTTCACAATGTTGACACACAATTGAATTGGTTACCTTGCCTGCAAATTGAGAATAATTGTCCTGCTGTTGTGTCCAAACATTTGAGGACTTTGTGCAAAAATCTACAGATCTTAACAGACACTGTCTTGGAGTGGAGCCAAAAGAATAAAAACAAATGTGTTCTTAGTGTTCTGCACTTTTACATCATCTAAGAAGCAGGGGGCAACCAGGTCAGCGCAGCTTGTTTTATTTTCTGTTCCGTCTTTCAATCTTCCTGAGCCTCTCAGAAATCATCATAAATGGTGCACACACCCAGAACCAGCAGGAAGCAACCGTTCTGCCTCTTCATAATCTCTTTACTCTTCATCCTCGCACACCAGGAGCTCTCTGCTCTTTTATATGCAAATCCCCCATGACCCCAGAGGCCTTTTAATGTGAAAGGTAAGTATTTAAAAATCGGGACTCTAAACAAACACCCTGCTCAGTTTATAACCAGCCTTCAGATTCCCAAATATCAAGGGGGCAACTAGAGGAACTGTTTGCTTAATGAGCATCCTTGCTCTCAAAAAGCACCTTGTAGGATTGCGATACAGGAGCTCCTCTGAATTCTCCTCCCCTCTGCTGTTGTGGAGACAGAGGCTGGGCTAAACAGATGGATCATCTGACACGGAGAAAGCATCCCGAGAGATGACAGATGGAGAGGCATGTTCAATTGGTACTCTGTTTAGTTTTCTGCCAATCGCATCCAGATAAATTAGGAGTTGAGAAACCGACTCCTCATGGGGAGAGTGACTATTCGGCGACACAAGAGTAATAGAGCGATATTGATTTGCTTTTGATGTTTAATGGAGTTTCTCAGAGAGGAGACCATGGCGGAGAGGGTGTGGGAAGAAAAGACGGAATTGGGGTCGATGAGATAAAAGTGGTATCCAGTCGGATTCTACTTAATGAACTAGAGTTTAATTGCAATGACTAGCATTCCTGAGCGTTCTCACAAAAAACAATTAATACTTGTTGTGGAGACGAGGAGAAAAGAAACGTCTGAGAGAATGTGGAAATGCAATCAAGCTGAACTGTACACAGTAGTGATAGCACTGTACTATACCACCATATCCATAAACCCCCCCCCCCCCCCCCTTACTCCCCAACAAGCCCACACAAGGAGTGGTATTTTTAGCGCATCACCCTATCTCTGAGATGGAGCGCGTAACTCCCTCTCTGCAGGCTGGTGCTGCTGGGCCTCTTTTATTTTAATCCAGATAGAGAAAGAGAGAGAGAGAGTGTGAGTCATCCAGAGCTATACATTTGTGTCACTTTGGCTCTGTTCCTCCACACATTTCACTATCTTTCCTCCACCTTTCCCTCCATCTGTCTTTACACTCAGTCTGCCACTTTGAGCTAATGTAAGAATATCTATCTTATATTAATCTATCCATCTCTCTATCTATCTATCTATCTATCTATCTATCTATCTATGGCCTCAAAATATTTAATCAGATCTAGGAGTGAAAAAGATTAATAAGCCATTTTATCATTAACATATGTCATACATATTCTGCATCACAAAGGTGGTTGGCTGCCTATTATCCTGGAATGATAGATCATTACTGATATAATGTGGTGCAAAAACAAGTCCTGGGCAGGGTGCAGCTGAGTGAGAGGGAGTACACGGTTGATTTGAACACACAGAGAAATGGTCCATTTAGCTTGGTGCTCTGAATTGTCCTGTAACGCATTCATGGTGTGGCTGAACAAAAGGGATCGCACCATTGAATTGCTTCCCCACTTTTTTGCTTTGCTGTATTTTTCTTCATATTCATCACCATGTATAGCAGTGCAACTCAGATGGACACGTCTTACTGGAAGTAAACTCCGGTTGATGAATACGACGAAAAAGGAGCATTATGAAACCATTTTAATTCAAAGAAAAGCCCTCACCTACAGTCATGAGCTTTTGGTAAGGGCTGAAAGAGTGAGATCGCAGATGCAATAAGCCAAACATGATTTTTTCCCCGTGGGATGGTGTGAGTCTTAACTAAGAGAGCCCTTTCACATCACACACATCCATCGTAATTACAAGAGATATTAATTATAGCCACTTTAAATTATGCTTTTTGTATGATGCATTCTATGATTTTATATAATTAAAGGAGTATACCTTTAGAAATAAGATAGGAAATTCACATCCCTGGAGATCCAATATACCATACATTTAACGAGGACAATGAATAGAACTATACTCCAATTACAGTGCTGTTATAATAGGCGCTAAGCACGAGAATCATGTTAGCAAGAGAACAATAAGAAAATCAGTGTGATCATCTTAGCAGTGAGATATCATTAGTGAGGAAAAGGCAGAATCAACTGTGTGGATTCACTCGTCTTGAAGCTGCCTCAGGGCCATTGCCTTGCAGCGGGCAGTGAAGGTGACATGCTTGTCTGATTAATCATATGTCTCTCTTTTTTTATTGCTTTGCCATTTGATGCCCTCCCATCCCCGAAAAATGTCATGAGTACTATAATTTACGTCTATTAAAAGTGTTCCACAATTCAAAATTCAAATTCATGTCTGTCTCACATCGCGTCAATCAGCAGCTAGAATATTTCAGTATAATGTGATTTCACTTTGTCACACTTTAGTGGCCAGACCTCCAAAAGAGAGGTCGATGTTTAAACAACCCTTAAAAAAAGTCAAGGAAAATGTAAAAGATGGATAGATTTAGCTTAAAGTTCCTTTAGTGTGTTTCTGCTCCTATGTCTTCCCTTCACCATTTGTCTTTCTGAGCACTGATAAATGTATTGTTTTGATTATTCTACGAGGTGCAGATGATGTCGTAAATGTTGTGTTCTCCTACTAATGTGCAAAGAAGCAGGAGACGAAAAACGATTTATTAGATTTATCAGCAGAGAATTGAGTGAACCAGGGGAGCCAAGTGCTCCCTTACCGATGGCAAAATGATGGAGGAAGAAGCTGTAATTAGGTAATGAGGCCTGAGCGGTGTGGTAGGAAAGGCAGTCAGACTCTAGCAGTTTCCAAAACGTCATAGTCTGGGAATATGGGCTGTGAGAATTAGCAGTATGTCCAAACAGAATGGATGTCTCCCACTCTGCATGTCCCCAGACACTTTCCGTCTCACAAAAACACTCGCACATGCACACACGCAGACGTTCAGCCTTGATAGCTGTGCCAGTGCGGCTCTCTGGCTGCCTTTCACAGCTCAGGATTCCACAAAAGCAGCGCACAAGTATCGTGCACTGCGGCTGCATCAACAATCTCTTTTCCACTGACGGGAACAGACGGGCCTCGTGTGCATAACAAGGAAACTGCTGGAAAAGTCAGGAAGCAAAGTGGAGGAATTCAGGATGATTCTAAGCCAGTGGTTTCTGGAGCTTCGTGACGGCACGAGATTATAGTGGCAAACGCTTTACCATCATGATGAACACATCTTTAGGAGATGTGCCATGCCCTGCGGGGGGCAAAATGAGGACATTACACACACATACTCACACAAGTCTTTCACATTATCTCACTCTCACTGCCTTCACATACACACATGCACAAGTGGGCAAACACACACTGACATGCTGATGCAGAACCAAGTGTTCCTACATGGACTCTAGCACGCAGAAGCAGCCACACTCAATATCTTCTTATCCATATTGAAACGCAGAATGGAAACTGAAATAAAGCTCAATAAAACACTGGTGGCTGAGGCTGGTTTGGTTTAATCTCATTACACTAAGAGCCAGAGGCCTCTCTCCCCTATTTATAGCACCCTGAGAGCGAGCAGGGCCGGCCTTCATGAACACAACATCATCACTGGCTTGTGCAACTGAGGCCGCGAGTGACAAAGGGACACGATCAAGCGCAGACAGGTCTTGCATCAAATGTAATGTGACAAAATGCACATTTGCCAATTATCTGTAAAGAAAATCACACTCATTCTCTATTCTCTGGACACATGCACACTTCTGTTCTTCTCCACTCCCCTCATATTCACACCTTCTCCCGGTCCCTCCTGTTTAATGTAAGGGAATGGCTCAGGAGTTGTCTTCTGTTAAACTCGGCAGCATCTCTTATACCTCTGTTTCTCTGGTATTTTCTGGCACTCAAACTGAGGATGAGGAGGAGTAGTCTTGGATAGATTTAACTGGTATGCTTAGGGACACTTTGAAAGTTTTACCTGGCATTGTCAGGTAAAACTTTTTGATTTACACCAGAAACCTTTTGATGTATTAAAAAATGCCCAAAACAAAATGAAAAAACATCGTTAGAAAAACTGCATGGAGTGAAAAAACGCTCAATTGTGTTCTTTTTAAAGATAAACCCTCACAAGAAAACCCCCAAACCACAAAAGCAATCACATTTTAAGCCTCTTGATACAAACACAACAAAAATAAGGGAGACGGACTAGGCCTCGACGGTGTTGATTACTTTCTGTTTGTTGGGGGTAAAATACACCTCCAAGTTTGCATCAGCATCATTAGAAATTCTGTATAATGGAGGCGTGCACAATGGAGGATGTAAAATGTAAAATAATCTGCTGTGGATCTGGCCCAAGAAATAAATTCAAAAAACATTTAGATCTTAAAGTGAAAAGTAGGGCATCAAATGAAATACCATGCTGAACCCTTGGGCCATGCCATTTCCCCCTCTCTGCCCTCCAACAGCCTCAATGTTGAGCGTTAATGTGTGAACATGAACATGACCTACACGAAATGGGCTCACTGCTCTGACAGGACAGGTTACGCTCAAACACTGATCTAGGATCTGCAACAGAAGCTCTTTTTCTAACAGAGGTGTACATCAGCCTGCCTTTCACACCTTCAATCGGCTATAAATCACAAGCTTCTTCATGCATACTGTATATATGCATATATATTCCCACATCCGTGTTTATTTTCATGGGCTTCTGATTCATTCTGTTGGCAATAAAAAAAATATGCCATGACTTAGACAGAATGCAACACGCATAATGCATTTCTAAGCAGAAGCTTCAAGACATCATCAGACAGCAACATAAAGAAAAATACACTGTAATGTCATATGTACCAAGAAGAACATGTAAATTATTATTATTTAATAATATACAAGGAACTTTAAGCCTTTACAATATCATGTATTTCAGAAAAAACTAAAGAATTACAGTGATTAAAACATTTCTAAAAGATGTGAAACCTTTGCAACATGTACGTTTTTTGTTCAAATTGTTGCATGTTTAAATACGACCTCACATTATCCTAATCACGTTGACACAACAACCCTGTTTCTTTCTTCATCTAAGTTTTCAGAACAGGCTTGATATTTTTCTTTTTTTCGCATCGGTTAAAGGTGTTAAGAAAGTTGAGATTGTCAGTACTGTACTTAAATAAAATGTTCATACAGGAGTCAGGCAGCAGTCAATGAGAAAATGACCATATTTCTCACTTAATTTATTTCCCCAGGAAACATTTTCCTCGCAAGTTATCTTTAACACAGCACGATGTTTCTAGATTGTGGTCCCATGAAGTCAATGTAAATAACGTATGTTTACATTGTGGTTTGGACTGCTTGCGAGATACGTTTCCATCCAACAACAGCTCACAAGTCATGACAATGTATATTTTCTGGCTGATTTGTTATTTAGCTTTCCAAATTAAGATGCTATAAAACATTTAGTGTCACATTTAGCACGCCCTTGTGCCGTTTGTGTTTGGATTGCAAACGCTTATGTTTTGCTGTTGTTTGCAGTATCTTTTTTCCATTCAAGCTCACACAACATCAAAGGAGCTGAGCCAGACGAAAAATTGACAAAAACAAACCATTTCCTGCTATACGTCTTTCTCAGCCGTCCTATATATCTGACAACACTGTGTTACCGTGATATATAGGCAGCATACACAAGCTGGCTTGGTTTAGTGGACAGAATAATAATGCATTTCTGAACAAAGCTTTTGGTCATATTGGTTGCGACTAGGCCACAGTGTACAGTAAGGAAGTCTGTGACATGCACGCCATTATTAAGGCCATCTGTCCCTCTTCTCTAAGCACGACTGACACACTTTCATAATCATCCAGTGAAGCTGATAATGTGCCAGTAATTGTTGGCAACAACCCTGTCCCGGGGCAGGAGGTCTGGAAGTGATACCTCAGATGAGACGTTGGCATCAGCAGGCATTTGAACAAGCGCACGTTTTTCATCTGTGTCTGTCCGTGCCAAACGTGGGTCTCCAGGTGCTCTCCTTCATCCCTTTCTGCTCTGATTTGTTGTGAGCTTTTGTTTTGAACTAGGCTCTCTGTGCGCTCCCCTGACGTGCCTTGCATTAGTCTGACACTGCGCTCTGATCGACAGGTGTAAGCGATGTGTTCTTTCTGCTCCACTGTGTGTGTGTGTGTGTGTTTTCTGCCCTGACACACAGATGACAGAGGGGTTTGTCAGTCTCAGTCATTCAGACTGATCTGTGCCGAAGACAGCAGCCGAAAGCACATTACAGCGGGGTCGTGGTTTAACTCGGTGCCACAGCTGCTGAGACCACTGACTGTGTCTAAATTACGGTGGTCTGCCTGAACTGCTGAGGAGCAATATGGACTCTGTTCACACATCCGCTTTGTTAGGAAATCACACACAAAACAAGCATCATGTTGGAGGTTTCTGTCACACAGAGCGGTGTGCTTGGGGTGAAAGACTACCACTTATTTTGAAATTGAATACGCCGCACGTGTTGACATTTAAATACTTGCAAGTCTCAGCAAAGTAGACCTTTTTCCTTAGTTTAAATTGGGTTTCTTTATTTCACTAAAAAGGGTTTTCCTTTCAGTCCCTCTTAGTGCCTAATTATGGGCATGAAAATAAATTACTATTACTACCAAAAATCTTTTTTTGCAACATTAAGAAAACAAATCCAAGGGAACGTTTATTCTGAATTCACACATGATATTTAGAGTGTATTTTCATTCCACAGCCTAATTGTTAACAGTCTTTCCTTCAAATAGGTTTGCTCTTTGATGCACAGGTCTGTTTGAAATCACTTGTTAATGGCAGCAGATTGCTAACCACATGATGAAGGTTTTGGTGTCTGCTCTGTCCTAGAAGTCTGGGACATTTCAAGCAACCTCAGGAGCATAAAGAATGAAGATTACATCACTGTAAAACACCTTTAAGGACCATAATATAGAAAGAGATGAGGCACTGGAAACTGTCAGTGGTGGGCAGTACAATCCACCACTGGGGATTTGAAGGTTTGAGATTCAGAAATGGCTTTGAGGAGGGAGAGACTCTGCACGCAGCTGATGATCTGAGTGGACAAGAAAAAGGGGGGAGAGTGGGAAGAAATGATAGATAGATTCATGACAGAGAAACTGTGTGCTTAATGCCGCTGTAAGCAAAAACAAGGCTATCTATCAGAGAGAATCTGGGAAGCTTCAGGGAACCAGCGAGATGGGCCACACAATAGAGAGACAAAGCGGAGCACAGAAATAGAGATGCAATCAATGCAACTAATTTACACTGGGGTGAGATGAAGCACTGAGAGGATATCAAAAAAAAGAGAAATGCAAAAATCAAAGGCTATAATTTTCACGGACAAAAGCTTGATTCAAACAATATTATTAGATCAGATGAGTTTTTTTAGAAAAGGCCAGCATGAGGCTTCCTGCAATCACACTGGATATCTTGAGAGGAAACTGCAGCTAAATAAACTGTGGCGGAGAGTTTGATTTTGTTTTAATGAGCATGACAAAGTAAGAGGAGAAAAGACTGGGTGCTGTTTAAGACAAAAGTAAGCAGACTTATCGTTGCACCAAACTAGGAGATATCTGTTGGTAACAGGTGGACACGTTGTGCAACTTGGATTTGTGATGCCATGGCTCAGTTTGTTTCTTCTCCCTGGGATCCTTGCCAATCCACACTTGTCAAAAACAAAACAACAAATGACTAGTGTATCACCACTTCAATACAATTCAGTGTGAAAAGCAATTAAAACATAAAGATGCCAAGGTCTCCAGCTGATTCACGAAGCAGTTTAATGTGGTTAGCGGAAGACTGCATTTCTAAGGGAGAGTCTTTAAGAGTCCAATGAGAAAAAGTGATGAGAACAAACACAAAGAGGGACCTTGGGTGAGAGCTGCACACATCCCTTCGGGCAAACAACCTGTTTGCTGTCATTGCTAAAAGATCTCAGAGGGATTGTACCTGAGGTGGCTGAGCTCTGCCTGAGCCAACCGATAGCGAGCACCATTCTAGGACATGAACTGTCTCCAGATACTAATTGGTGCCGAGAGTAGTGAGAAAAGCACAATGTGCGCAATCTGGAGCTGAAACAGATGGCTCCAAATGAGATAAGAGGTCTATTACTTAACGCTAATAAAGCACATTTGTAGGGATAAATCCTGAATACTCTCAGCGTGTATGCATGTAACTGTATGATCAACAACACAATACAGCTGTTGTGTTGATTAACTGGAGATGTACTTCATTATGAACTAAATTATGAATGGAGCCGGCCAGACAGGCGGGCATAAGAGCAGCTCCGGCTTATAAATCAGCAGTCAATCCCAGCTTGGGGGGGAAAAAGGTGTAAAGAATGCATGAAGCGGTAGGTCAGGGAGAGAGGGAAGCTTTAGTTGGAGATTGTTTCAGGGGACTGAACAGGAAACCTGCTTTGTGCTGCTATTAAACTCTATTGACAGACAGCAGATCTACAGCATATTCACCTTCTCCCCTTATAGACATACAAGTCATACTGCACATCCAGAGGGATCTGATACTGACAAATTATACAGTCAAGCCCATCAAGTGCCTGTAGGCTTTGCCTTTTTTGGGTAAATGAAATAGATTCTACAAATGCAAAAAAACAAGTAACCATAGCAACAGAATAACGGGAAGAGCCGCTACTCGTTCGGTGTCAGTCAGTCATTTTTGTAACTTCCCCAGAGCGTATTAGGCATGGGACCTGATGACTGATACGCTCATATTAACATCCTCTGACAAAAGGAGTGACAAGTCGGTCGAACAAAAGACATCGGGGGTGGGAAGAGGAGGCAGACTGACAATTTTTGAGGGGGGAGCTGATTGCCACTAAGACTGCCATTTTGTGGGTTCCAACAGAGACACAAATAGACAAGTGAAAACAGTCACAGACAATGATTCCTCCAACAATTATGCGAAACCACACCCAGAGTCCCCGTTGTATGCTATCCAACCCTTCATTGGGGACTGTTAGGAGTGCTTCATTTTCAAAAACAAGTGTATCAATTACAGTAACACGCTGCAATCTGTTTTTCTATGAACTTTGTCCCAAACAATTTCACCAGCATCTCTCTGGCAGACTGATCTTTTGAACCTCCAGATGAGGTCTTGACTAACTCTTCTGTGATTGATCGGTCTGCTTGCTCGAGACAAAAAGGTCACCGCTTGATCGATCAGCACCAAACTAATCAAAGACAAATGACTTTGTCCACTCTCCAACAACAAAGTCACTTCATGTTCCTTAGCAAATACATTTGACCGATCAAAATTTGTCATGAAAATTGGAAAAACTTGTTGAAATAATCTTAAAATGTTGGAATTATATCCAGAATTCACATCTTTCCATAAAGAAATCACAGCAAGAGGGTAATCAGCCTCCATTTGGGACAATTTGTGACAATACTTGTTTAGTAATATGGGCCTTTGTAAATCTAAGCAGGATTAAGGGGGTAACTCCTGATTCTGTCTTCTATAACATATTTTAGGGATTGGTGAAATGTATTTCCAGAGATTGAGAGTGGTACTGAGAGCAGATGTACATAGCGCTGCTGTAGGCTTGAGTCAATGTAGCCTTGAGCTAAAAACACAGAGTGGCTAGATGTTCATAAAGCTTGATAAATCAAGCGAGGAGATGAGGCATTCAGCTCGAAGCATCCTTTATTCGGACGTAAGTAAGGAGGCAGGATATACAGTCCCTCTGTTATGTGAAAAGAATGAAAATAATATAAACACAACGGAAATCCCTGTGGCCTCTCGCTGATATGAAAACAGATTAAATAAGGGTTATTGCATTCCATACGAGCTACGGGTCAGACACTAACCTGGGCACAGCCCACTCATAAATACCTCTACATCCACACACACACACACACACACACACACACACACACACACACACACACACACACACACACACACACACACACACACACACACACACACACACACACACACACACACACACACACACACACACACACACACACACACACACACACACACACACACACACTGTGCATGCGGCATCTCACCACTACTCATGACACACAACTTTCATCTACCAGCCTCCATTCCTCTGAGCACCCTCCTTCCTGACCAATGTGTAGTACAAACACCCACAGACCGTACACATCACCTCATGGATGTGCTAAGGCTCATACACACACATGAACACACACACAGTTGGCGCCAGCTTGGTGTGCTCTAAGAAGTGAGCTTGTCTGAATCAAAATCTCTCTCTCTCTCTCTCTCTCTCTCTCATAGCTAGCTAACTCTCTCTCTCTCCCTCTGCCCTCTCATGGTTTGCCGCCCACAGAAGGAGAAGGGCAGGCAGAGTCAGTCCCAATGCACTACAGATTGGACTGCCTCAGAGCGTGTCCTGAGGACTAAAATACAAATCAGCCCTTCCTCCAGTCAGCTGGAGTTGGTCCTTTTCCCAGGGGCCTGCTGGGAAAGCCGTCTGTGGCATTACAAATAAAAGAAAAGCATACAAAATTATTTTAAAAAGGACCCAACCGTCCTTTCGAGATGCAGCACCTTCTCAGGGATGTATTATTGGTCTAAAAATCATCCTGTTAAATGTTGTAGGAGCACATTGGGGCTTTCTCAGGGTGAGGGATATGATAAACGAGTCGGAAACAGTCCAACATGTTAACTAACTCCTTCACTTACAGAAACATCTGGGGATTTCAGGTCACACAAAGGACAGAGCGGAAGAGGGAGCGACCGGAATTAATAGCCTTGCATTTGTCTTTGCGACAATCTCTCTCAGAAACAGGGATATGACTGTTTAGAAACATGTGAAAGATAACATACATGTGCCAACCTAGCCCCTGGCAACACTGAAGAGGCTGTCATTTCTATCATCTATTTAAGAAGAGTACTTCTATATGGAGAAGCAAATGATAACAAGAAAACCATGATGGATTCTAAGTAAGAGGATAAATTAAGCAATTGTTGTGTAAGGAAAATGTATCGTTCCATGACTCACTTAATGAAATGCCTCTAATTCAATCTGCTTGATTAACACGCATAGTGTAATTTGATTTAAGTGCTGGAAGAGTTGTTAGCTGGTGGAGTTAAAGTATCATATCATTCTTCTGTGTTTGATGTCCTCCCCCTAATGCAGTGATTTTCTTACTGTCACATCTGAGAGCAGCCATTGGTGCACATTAGAAGCTTCTGTTTGACAGTCCAGGTAACACTTTATGACTTTTTCACATCTTTTTCACACCATCAACCTAATCTCCACCTCGCCACACCTGAGACTCAGTGCCTTGCTAAAGGGCAGCAGTGTGCATAAACAGAGGGCTCCAGACCTCCCTCTGCAAACAAGCTCATAAAGGCCTGTATTGCATGTCAATATGTCAGTGCATCACGCTCCATCGCACCCACTAGACCTTTGGTGCCATTAAAGCGACTAGGCTACCTATCACCTGACATGTGGACGCTCTTTAAGATGTCCTTGGTTTCTACAGATGCTGCTCCTGCGTTTCGAGTGGGTGGACCGGTTTGCGCTTCATACCCATCTGACAGTCTATCCAAAGACGCATAACGCATCAGCACCGAAAACCCACGCGTCCCGCCTCCCGGTAGAAAGCGCTTCATATCAGTTAACCCTTCAGGCACACTGCGTTATTACGCACTCATTAAAATGCACCCCCTCCTCCCCTCTCGTTTACGCATATGCCTTGTGGGCTGTCATGGGCTATTATTGGGATGTTTGGAATGCACACTCCTCTCTCACCTACCGTTTATTCCCGACACAATTTCCGATGGAGGTGTTTGTGGTCCCGTGGAAAGAGGACGGCCAAGACATCCGAGACTTTTTCAGTCCTGGTCGGTCGGTCGTATCCACGGCGTCTGAGCGCTCCATGTGCCGGTGGTGATGCCGGTCGGCGTCGGAGTAGCCCCGTTGTTTGATTTTGATGGGGGTCCGGGGTTGTCTCCAAAGATGCTGCGGAGGCTTCAGAGTCGCCTGTCCTTCCCGGGGAACCGGGAGCGACAGGGACAGGCTCTTCTTCGAGCACGGCGATGGTTCCATCATAGTGCAAAAAAAATATGAAAGATCCCCTTTAAAAGTTATTTCTTAAATGATATGGCTGTATTCGTTTATTTCAAGCACAAAACAAAGCGTTTCATGTCCCTCTCTGCCACTCGAACAAATCAAAGTGACCAAGTCCAGCACAGCCCAGATCTGAATCGTGTTTTCTGAATAACATCAACAACTGTCACAGTGGTAATCTGGCAACTCAAAAATCGTTAATCTCATTGTTCTCAGTGGAGATCAGTTTTAATTTAGTAGACTCTCCCCTCTGCCGTGATCCTCACCAGTCCTGCGTTTCAGTGATGAGACACCGGTCCTGCTGCTTCCCCTGAAGTTTGACGCCTCGTCGCCCATGGCGCACAACCGGATGACTGTATTTATTTTAGAGAGTTTATTGCTTTTTATCAGCCACTTATTGCAGAGACACACAGATCGCCGGCGCTGGCTTATGTGTGTGGTATTATTGCTGCACGTATACGTCTCTCAGAAATGTCCAAGCAATTTCCATAAAAGTACTCAATCTATCACGGCTCGTGTAGAGCTACGGCATCTCGGAGCGCGCGTACACCGCAGATGTCTCCAGTAATTCCTCCATGGAGATGTTAGATCCAGTGATTTCAAAAAGATGGCACACTGCACTCAAAAAACATCCTTCCTCAATACCTCAGGATGGTATGAAGAATGGGTTGAAAAAACAGATGCGATCATTTGTTCCTTTCTGTCCACTCTCTTCTCCAGGCTTAGTTTTGTCAGAATGCATCATAAAATGACACAAATTGATCATTTCGGAGGTTCAGCCATTCTGTTCAGTGTGGGCCATTATCTTCCCATCCTCATATTTGCTGGAGTTCGACGACAAACATTGGCTTCACCACAAAGCTCCCTCTCCCTCTCTCCCTCCCTCTCTACCTCCCTATCTCCCTCTAAGTCCAGTCTATCTCTATGGTGGTTGGATGGTTGTTCTACTCAGTGATTTGTCAGCACTGGAGTGTTTTGAACCTTGTATGTGCTCATCCATTATGTTTTGCCCCATGCACGCATTCACTGCGCATTTCCTTGACAGAAAACAAACACAGCAAATTGCTCAAATGATGATGGCAGCTGGGAACAAGGCTTACAAGATCAGGCATCTTAAAATGCCACTGTTAGTAATTTGACCTATTTCTAGCTGAAAATTGTCCCTATTACTTAGCTTCTTCCTGATTGAGGAGTACACTGACACCTCCCAGTACCTCCCCTAATATTTCCTTTCGGCTGGTATTTTTAGATAAAGAACAGAATTAAACTCTATCCTGTGTTGGAGATGGGCAGGGCACTCAGACTGTAAGATGAAAGGACCTATTCCCACCAGGGACACCGCAGCTAATGGCACTAACATTTTGGATGAAAGCATCTGACTGTAGTGGCATTTGTGACAATGATCTGACCTCTGTCAGGCTGGGATCAATGTGTACATGCAATTCAATGTATTGCCAAATCAGGTGCTAGTTGTGTTAACTAGGATTAGAAGGAACATGCTTTTATTATTTGTGGATGGTAATGTTTCTCTTTAGTGATTGAGAGTATTTAACCTACGTTGAATAATCAAACTCAGAAGTACTTAATTTATTTATATATGTCATAGTCAATGTTTACATTTACCACGTTCAGCTTCATTGTTCTTGTTCTTAGCAGTTATGTCTATTTCTGTAGAATAACATTGAGAATATAAAAAAATCCTTTTATTTGCACACTTGCTTGGCCAATAAGGTTGATTCTGATAATGGATGTGGATCATCTGAGTTAAACTCAATCAAGTTGCATCTGCAGTCAGACAGGCTTTAGCTGACATTAAGGTGAGTCTTTAGTGTCTGCAGAATTTTCAACCTTTTGTCCAAATTGCTTTGAAGGAGTTTGTAGCTGACTATGACATGTGACGAATACGAGCGTGCCCAGATCTGGGAACATATCTTATTCCTGATTTGCCACTTTTAGATGGAATGCTATATTTCTCCATGGAGTTTGGGTTTCTGTGTACTATACGTGTGTACATCACATACATAATGTACCCGTGGTTATGAGAAGGAGCGTATCAGACTGGCTGTGAAGAACATGGCTGTAAGACCGTTCTTGAGGCCCTCAATGTTGAGTGACAGCTGTTGAGCACTTAGAGAAGATAAGCTCACATTTCCAATTGGTGAACAGCCCACCGGGAATCAGCATGAGTGGACTCATGACAGCCTCAGCTGACCTGGAAGTGCCTTCAGATTTCCAGAGAGGAGCTGGACTCGGCTACTGGGAAACGAGACATCTGGACAGCTATGCTTGCTGCCGCTGGTGACCCTGACACAGATAAGGAGCTAAAAAATAGACGGCGGATGCTTGGATGGACTAACAACTTCTCAATGCTGCTGCTTTTCTTTTCCTGCCAGCACAGTTTGAATGCTCCCAGGAGTGATGTCTGAACAGCATCAATGGTGGCACTGACAGCTGTAAACTGATGAATTGAACATCTTGGTGCCATAAATGCTAAAAAAAAAAACTATTTACAGACACGCTAAATTAGATTTCATTTAGCTGATGCCTTTATCCAAAGTGACTTACAATAAGTGCAATCAACCATGAAGATACAAACTCAGAACAGCAACCGATCCTTTAAGTATAAGTTTTCAATAAGCCAAACCATTGGCATTGGGTTAAAATAGTCATAAACCAAAAGGAAATGGTTATTTACTTTGATAAAGCCATAGCGAGTGGTTGTGGAGAGTCTTGGTGAAGATCTGCTACAACGCCGCTCACTGGCTCCATCCGATGCTGGCTGGCTGAACTACAGCGCAGCAGACCTGACCTCAGGCCTCACACCTCAGGCGAGTCGAGCTCATTAGCCGGGGGCCGCCGGAGACAATCGTCGCTGCCCTTCATGTGTAGTGTGTGTGCAGCAGGACAAAAGCAGTGTCAAGGGAAGCAGTGGTGCCACTTACAATTAACTGAAAGTCCACTTTTTCCCAGGGGTCCTGTGAAAGCTTTCCTTCATTTCCCTTGTGCCTGGGCTCTGAAAGATTGAAACAGAAGGCAAGAACGTGACCAGAAAGAAATGTAAGGCATAGTAATACCAAGAGATTTTCTACATGTCCAAATATTCCTGTATTCTGACAATAAATCAACATGTTCTTCATGCCAACCCTCACAGTTCTTATGGTTTCATGGAGAATATGCATAACAAGTGGTCCAAACCAACAGCTTTTGTTTTCTGGTGAGCTTCACAGCCTCACAGAGCAGAGAGCGTGCAGATTTCTAGTCGAATTTCCATCTATACTGTAAGTACTTCTGTCACACATAGACTGGCGCTGTAAAAAGTGGTTTCCCTTTTGTCCACACGCTTTTTTCTGCCTCACCCTAAATTCAATCTTTAGTTTATTCCGTGCTCATTTCCAGCTGTCTGCCCTTCAGAGCAAGCTGGACAGAAATAAAAACCCAGTGTGTTTACAGTCTGTTTGATGAGAAGAATTATTGCTTTGAGCTATGATTCTACATGCATACTATGTAGTACAATAAATTAACAAACAATTGCAATTGTATGAAGGTATTGAGTTTAAAACTGCTTCAGAGGAAGTGATACTGTATAGCATCAACAGATGTTCTGTGTGTTTTACCTAAATGTGGTCGGTTTAGGCTTACATAGCCTGTAGGGGTAATCATGTGAATATGTTGTTTTTGAAGCCTATAAACACTAAGCATAAGTGGATTTTCCAGAGCTGACACTGTTTGATAAATTAAGCACTGAAACGCAGTTAGTCATCCGGAATGAACGCAATCCGTGCTCTTGATATAATGGACATAAAATAGTTTACACATACACTGTGTTACTGGATCACGAAATGCACTCCCACAATTCAAAGCTATTTGAACTACTTTAGAAAAGTTGTGGTAACCTTCAGAGAAAAGCAACAGCAGAAGCATTTTAACTGGAGGTGAGCTGCAGAAGGTTGGAGTAGGCACGTACAGAAGCATTGCAGTAGTTCAGCCACAACACGAAGGCATTCATCATTTTGTCTGCTTCTTTAAAAGCCAAGGCCTAATGTTAGAAGTGTGTTCTCAGCTGAAATTGAAAGGAAAGGCACAGTTTAACATGCTTGTTTGCTTGTCGCATTTATCAAAATAAGACGAGTCGAAAATGTTAGGTTTTAAACTTTTGTGAGTGGCTCAATGCTTAAAATCTGCGGTTTGATATGATCATAACTTTAACCTTCATTGCACGTTTCTTTAGAACAAAAAGAAACATGTACAATGTAATCATAAAGACCCCTTTCTTTTCACATTTCACACAACTGTCATATGTGATTTAGAATGAAAAGAATATATCTTGAATATATTTACCTTGAAGCATTGAATGACGCTGGGGACTTTACTTCCTCGCTATGATTCAGAACAAATCTGCAATTTAATTTAAACTTTAAATGATTATTTTCTCCCAGGGCAGCTGTTCCAAAGTATTCAATATTGTCTCCTTGAGAGACAATGTTAAAGTGCAGTACATGTCCTTAGAAAATGAAAAGGGAAAAATGAAAAAGCTGTCTGTATCTGGACGCAGAGAGAATAGGTGGAAATAACTTTAATTTCCTATTTAAAGCCGATGACCATACAACTATAGTGTTTTATTTAAAGGCTGCTTTGGGTCTAGAAATGGTTCATACAAATCCTAAATGAGCAACTGCAAGCTGCTTATCAGAATCACAGATTACACTCACTGGGAAACACTTTTAAAAAGAAATACGATACTTCAATTGAATTGAATCGTGCTGCAAGGAATTTCTCTCTGAAGGACAATTAGAATGATTTAACCAACATTTAAAATACGATTCAGATGCTTCATCAGAATGGGAATGAGCAAGCAAAGAATCCAGGAGTCTGTAACTGCTGCATGCTAACAAGGAGAACTCACTTGGGTTCATTTCATCTCAAAAGCCTTGACCAAAAACGTAGGAAAGAAATGCTCAAACACAGTGAGGTATTTTATTAATTACCCAGAGTGTTGGTCTCATGGCTCTCATATGCGCGAAATCTTGACCACCAAGTATGCAGATCGGAATGTGGCATGGGTAACGTTTTTGTGGAATGTAGGAACATTTCTAACCAGCTCCTTGTGCAAGAATGTTGTACTCTGTCGTAAAAGTACTCTTTGATGACATAGACAATGGACCTTATGTCAACTCATCATGTATAAATGTATTCTTATGATAATTCCCCAGATAAAGAACGTATGATGGGGTATGGGGGAACAATCTTTCCTCGTGCTTGAGTCAGCTTCACACTTCATTGAGTGAGCATCTGATTTATTACCATCAACCTGGCCAAATAGATCTCTGCATTATACATTCAAATTGTGAAAAATAATTGAAATGCCAAGCAGTCTTGCTAGCTCAGTGCATGTGGATAGGAGGGTCATGCAGGCCATGGTGAAGTGCAGCGTGTAATGCATTATTGCCGTTTTATTTTAATGTTGGTGAGTGTGTACGGTGGAGATGTAGCTTAAACTGAACATGTAAATAATGTCTCTAGCGTACAGATATCCACAGAAGGCAGCAGATTTTGCATATCGAGCCGAAAGACCATCAGCAGCCTGTCTGGCCTCTGGCCCACACTGAGTCTACACATCGGGCATTAGGGAATGCTGGGAAATAAATCCACTTTCTGCCAGTGGAGGGCCATGAAATATTAATTCACACCTCTTTCCTGACTGTGTGCAATAGTCTGGCAGCTACTCTGTATGTGTGTCTCCATGCGTGTAAACACACATGTAGGACAATGAAAAGTAGATTGAAAGTCCTTAAATGTAGGTATGTGTGAGAGAGGAGGAAGTATAGGCATACTTAGACGTGGTTGCAGTAATATGTAACAGTGATTCAGCAAGCTAGTGGGTCATTTATATTAGGTGTGATAAAGGATTCCTAAAATAACTTCAGATTGTCTTTTTCTTTTCCTGTGGAGGTGCAGCGGTGTGGGCGTAATGTCCTCCTGTCCACACTGTGTGCATGTGCATTAACACAAATCCTACTGAACAACACAATAATTCAGAAGTGATTCTGTGTGCTCTCAAGCAGCACGAGCGTGACACCACTTTTCGCCTCATTTCCTCTTAAGTAATGTTTTCTTTTTCCAAACCAATCAGATCTTTCTGAAATGTGTCTTGAGTAGAAGGCCGAGGAGCAGTTCGATCGGAAATGTTGCAACATGGGAGGCAAGGTTTCACTTTATGGACAAGATGAGGACCAGGGAGGCTTTAAATGATTTGATAACTAGATTTGAAAGCTTCTTAAAACTTCTACTAATGATGTTGCGGCGCTATAAGGGCAACTGGAGATGAGAATCAAGTGTCAGAGAGACCACAAGGCTGAGCTCCCACAATGCATTGTAATGGGCCCTGGTGTGTGATATGTTACTGGTGAAACAGGGGGGCACAATGGAAGTGGAAGACCAGGAAAAAAACGACTTAAAGTGCCCATCATGCATTACTACAACCACATTAATTATGCATGTTTGAAAATCTAATCGAAGAATTTTAATGTTATATGAAAAGTATAATCTGTCTTTAACAACTGGCCAGTCAAACAACATCAGCACTTTCATTTAATCGTTGTGTCTGTCATCATAATTAAAGACCCTTCAGTCAATGTGTGGGTGATGGCAGGTCTCAGTTTACATTTTGATTATATATTGTGCCTTTAAAGACATAAAAATGAAAGCATAACATTTTGTTGTTGTTGCACTCTGTTTTTTACATTCAAATAATATGTGCTTAAGGCAATAAACAAGGAGTTCCACAATGAATAACCTTCTTATATTTAATTATTAGATAAAAAAACACAGAGAAAAATAAATGCAGGGTTCACGGACAACGTGTTCTTACAATATGGTTTGATTCAATTGTAATCATGTAAGAGACAAGTGGCAGGAAGGAAATAAGAGAGGAATGAGAGCTGTGCGCAGGATAAAGGATCTGATTCTGGACAGGAGATAGGATTCAACAGGGGAGAGGAGGACGAGAGAAGATTCTCAAAGATATGAGATTAGGTTCTTGGGTGTGGTGGAAAAAGCTCTACAGTACCTTGCTACTGCTTCGCTTTGAATGAAACTCTCAGCCTGATGCTTTAACCAGGTCCATCACACTGCTACAGTCTATGTCTGATGCTAGGGAAATTAAATAATCAAAATTAAATGTAAGTATATCTATCCAGAAAATGAGAATGACTATGTATAACGTTTGTTTTCTCAGAGCATTAGAACTCTGTGCTGGGAAACATAGCTTTTGTTTTCCCACACATGGTTATCTTATATTATACACTGATACTATTACACAGGGGATCGACTGGAAGAGATGAAAATGAAGAGTGTAACAATAGCCAAGCTTATTTCAGGGGGATAAGGGTACATGTTCTGGCTTGGAATTTAATTCCCTACTATAATATAATCTTGTTTGGCTGTAAGCAGGAGCACCGTTCAAACTGAGTGACTTTCACCCTCCCCTGAATTTAGCAAAAGACAGCTCTCTCCTGTGCTGTGGAGATGTTTCACTGTTTTATAGACTGTTTGTCACAGGGGGAGTGGGCTGCTTTCTATGACTAATCTTGCTATAAACAGCACTTGTGACATACCCTTTTTGGTTACTCTTTGTTGCTCGTATATCGAATAAAGCAGTAATAAATCACTGCAGATGTGAATTTAGTTTTATAAAAGTAGCTTACAGTGGATCTGTTTTTTCCCATCTACATTCAAACACATGGCAGTAAAGGTAAGGTCAGTTACATTTTCAACACACACAGAAAGCTCCAGAAATAAAACTTCCCCTTGATTTGTGTGTGGTGGGTGATAAATGATGCTGCAGTGATCTGCCGTCAGAGCTCTCCCTCTCTGTATTTGGGAAAATCGCATGTTTCTGCAGCATTCACCAGCAACTGTGCAGGGTGACTGTGTGGGTGGAAATCATGAAAGGCAGAAATCTAAATGTGTCTGACTCAGCGTCCGCCGAGCCTCGGTGAATCCCTCTGAGAACTCTGGGTAGACTGGCTGCAGGTATGAGAACATAATTCAAGGGTGCCTGAAGAATTACAGACACATATTACAGAAATATACCCAATGACAGGGAAAACCCCATTAATATAGTGCCAGCAGGTCTCAAAAACAACCCAGCATGTCTTCTATACATTATCCTTTCCATTTTTCTTTAAATAATAATGATAGTTATTTGTTGGGCATCACAACAGCCAAAAAAAGTTGTTGGCTGAGAAATGTCCAAGACAATATCCAATGGTCAAGAAAAGGCAGACTCTTATGAGAAATGTACTGCAGCTGTGTTTCTGCCCATCAGGGGAAAGCTCCATCAGCTCAGGGCTCAGCAGGTCCACATGAATTACGCCTAATACAAACCCTTCATCCTGATGAGTGCTGAGAGGAAGAGGCGCTCTTCTCCCTGCCTCCTGCCCCTCGGTATGAAGGGTGAGGGACGGCGATGCAAAGGGCTAATCACCCGAGCAAACCACTTTAAACTCAGTTTGACATGCCATTAACTTCAGAGTCTGCTCAACAGAAAATACTGGGCTTATGAGAACATAGCTGAATTATTTCACGTTCAATACATTAGAATATCATCAGTCTCTAGTCTTATCATATGGGAAATGTACTTCACTTCTCCCTATGATATGCTATTAGCTTGTTTGCATTTCTTGAGCAGCTTGTTATCAGCCGTTATGGCTGACTGGCTGAGGCTGTTGTTAAATTATTCATTCAGGGAGCACAATGCATCCTCTCAGCAATAACTTGTTTACCTTTCATACAGGTCACATTCACAGCATTAACGCTCTGATGGAGGCAGAGGGCGTCTGCCTGGTGACATGTAACCTAAGAACGCAGGAAAGTCAAAGGCTATTATTGGGTTGTTACAAGGTTAGTGTATTATGTATCATGAAACACTAACAACTGTTAATTTATTTTCACATATTGGGCAACAAAATGAGTTTCCAATTAAATGTACAAGATGTTTTGAGGCTTCCCTTTTGTTTACTTCATGCTGTTCCTCAACATCTGTCTGCAAGGTTGTAGAAACATTAGTTTTACGGTTGGTTGCCAATCCAATAAAGCAAAACATCCGGCTGTGCATGCGTTCATTGTTGATTGAGAGGAGGCATATCAGTTCTGGTTCATTACTCACATAATCAGCTAAATGATGAATACGATAACCGCTGTGCGCATCTTTGTGCAGCTCAAAATACTTTGGTTGGCCTATAAATGGTTGTTCGACACAAATGTGTTGTTCTTTTCATGCCAGCACCCCTACTGAAGGATGACATGATTAAATAATAATGGGACCAAAGACAATTTGCATTAACCAGCTCTAAACCCCATGTGGGGATTTATTTCTCTTTAACTTTTGATAGTAAATGTAAAATTATGTAAATCTGTTCAGGGTCACTCAAAATCAATTTCGATCCCTCTGAACTTAATTCAGAAATTAAGACTCCAAAAATTAACCTCCTAAAGGCAGTTGTGCTTCAAGAGGAAATTATGCGTTCCAAAAACAAGGGCATGTCCCAAAGAACAAGTCAAACTTTTATATGATATGTTAACCCTAAAAAAGAAGATTAGCATGTAGCTACCAGCTGCATTAAAGCTCAAGCAAAAAATTAAATGAAAACATTTAAAGGTTTAAATAACATTTACTTGCTCTCATCACACACATACAGAGACAACAATGGCAGTACAGATGAGAAGATGGTAGAATCAAAATAAATGATCATAGAGTACGTACACAGCATCTCTTGGTCCATACACAACATGGGCGGCCTGCTGTGGCGCCACTCAGCTGTCCCACATACAGCCAAACAACAAAAACACAAGGAGCAGCAAATTCATTCAAAACACCAGACCAGAGGCAGGTATGATTTAAGAAAAACAAAAGTTTTGGACTCTGGAAAAGTATCAAGCTTAACTATTTACACAGCAAAAAACACAGAAATGGTAAGATGTAAGCCAACACAGGGCAGGATGATGTCACAGAAAACACTGTTACGGCTCAAGTGTAGCTGCATTTCCTAGCAGAAGTCAGAGGTAATGGGGTTTTCACAATCAAACTGTCAACCAGATAGATTTAAAAAAAAAAAGAGAAAAAAGAAAAACACAGACAGCCATGTCACTGACCAATTACTAGCTTCCATTAGTACATCTTAACACTCAAAGGAATGGCACATGTCCACCGGCCCATCAACTCAACCAGAGGTGTGGCGTTTGGAATTTAGACTTTATAAACCAGAACTCATACAAACAGAAAACATTTAACTCCTGGACATACGGGTGAGAGAAGACTTAAGAATGGCATCTTATAGCCGTGAGAACAGATAGGATTGTGACCTCCAAGTGCATCACTCAATCAGTGTAGAGAACAGACTCCGTAAACAAGTTGGAGGGTGTGAATCAAAGGACAAACAACGTGGAAAAGATTAGGCTTGAGAAAATATGCCAGAAGGGTAAAAAGCTTCAGTGTCATTATACACAGGCTGGTACATACAGCTGTCATTGGTGGATGGAGAGCTGTATGTTAACCAATGAAATAAGGCCTGGATCCAGAAAGAGTAATAAAGCAAAATATACAACCCTGTGAAAGGAGAAAAAAGAAAAAACACCATCTCTATAAACAAACTAGTGAACGTTTTACATGGAATTAGGAAGGCTGTTTAAAAGAAAAAAGTAAAACTTTTGAATTAAAGCTTGTTTTTAAATACGACGAAGTCCCTTTACGGAAATTGTGGACAGCCTCACTTTACATTATGAAAAGCAGCCTCTGGCCACCATTGAAAACTGGCCAAACTATCTGTAGCTCTGCTAATACGGCACACTCCCAGGAATAAAAATGATCAAGAGAAAATACTTCCATTTCCTGGTTAACCTTTTTTTTTTTTCACTGTACACGCTTTTCAACAGGAAATTAAAAGTCAAATTTTAAAAATAAGGAAAAAAGTAAAAACTTAAAATTTACCAACACACTAAAATCATATATTCACAACAGAAAAAAATACAACCACCAAGAATTCCAATGAAGTGACACAACTGTCCAGATAGCAACAGGCTGCACTCCCCGACCCTCCAGGGGTCCCTCAGGAGTACAGAGACAAATCCAAGGAACACCACGCTATAAAGTTCAAAGGAGAGCAGAGGAGATGCCATTGTGTCCTGGCTGCTGATTGGCTACTCCTACAGCAAGAAGCATTCAGCTGTACCTAAAATATACGCTTTCGCTTCAGGTAGGAGTCTGCATAGTGGCCCCCAAGGCCCTGAGAATGCTGGCCCACGTAGCCCCCTTCAGGGCTCGGCTCCGGAGATGGGATCAGCCGGGAGAACACACGCTTGTGGCCACCAATAGGAGTCTAGAATTTGTATATATAATAAAATAAAATAAAATCAATAAAGAGCAGATGGGCTTTTAAAAGTAAAACATTTTTACAAAAAGTTAAGACTCATAACGCTTCGACAAGAAGGTTTAAATATTACCTTGGCAGCATTGCTGAGGCCTGGGGGGAAGTCTGTGGCGTGGCTCGCAGGAGGCATTCCCACAGCCTGAGGACAAACAAGCAGCCTTCAGTGGACTACACTTCGACCGAGGCTCATGTACTCAGCCTCACATTCATTATTGACCATGGGATTATTCTTCTAAAACATTTCCAAAAAGAAAAGAGGACAGTCAGAAGCTTCAGGCTTACCCTGTTGAGATGGGGGGTTGGAAGGTTTCTGTCCTCCGGCCCCGAGCTGTAGTAGGGGGACATGGGTTCACTGGGAGGGTAACTGTAGGGGGGGAACCGCTCACTGTAGTCAGGGTGACGGGGAAGCTGCAGAAACAAAGTGTGTTAGAGTTGGGCAGTAAGCATGTCATCAAATAACCAGGGGGAAACAATTCCACCGTTTGGGGCAGACGTTACACTTTGTGTGGGGTGGCAGGGGAGTAACTCAATTAAAAAAGAGGACATTTATCAGTTTTATTGTATAAACCAACACTTCAAGAACCATTAGTTAAGACGGCTTATTGATTCGTTAAATAAGAGGACAAATAGATATTTCTAACAGTTCACTTTGCCTGCAAGTAAGCCTACAATACATTTTCATCCTGAGATTTGGTTTTGAGTTCAGAACAGTTATACCTCCTTATAATCCAATTCAAATACTGCAGTCTTGAAATGTTTGACAAAACCCTACCTGCTGACCAAATCCAGCCAAAGCTCCAGTATCAAGGTTCTCCTGCAGTTCATACAGGTGGGCCAGAGGATCCTGAGGAGAAACACCAGATCACATACAGCACAGTGAACGAGCAGCCACGCACTAAACCCTAAATTCATAAGGTCACAATGACATCTTTTCATGGAACAAGTCTTTCAACGCTGGTTACCTGGTGGAGAGGAGGGTACTCGGGGCTGTAGGAGTCCTGGTAGCGCAGGTTGTAATTTGGCTGTAAGCTCTGATGTGTGTGATGGTTGGACACATTACTTAGAGTGGGTCTTTTCCTATAGGGGTGAGGTCTGCAGCTTTCTACTGGAGTAACAAAGTGCAAACAGACATTATACAGTATGCTGGAACATGTTTTTCTATTTATTAAGCTGTAGGAAAATTAGAACTACACAGTATTTAAAAACAAAAAGGGAATTACCTGAGGGAAAACCACTGTTGACACCGAGGAAGGCACTCTGGGGATGGTTCACATCTTTTGGAGGGTCTCCCAGTATAGATACCTTGCCGGAGGGGAAAATGGCTTTTTATTATTCTGTTATTTACATTTGGGCACAACGCTAGACACAAATACAAGAGGTAGAATACATTACGGAAATTGCTTGGGACCTCACCCCTTGTGCTGTGAGGCCATCTGCTCCCATCATGCCACCCATCAGGGGCATGGAGATGCCCTGCAGGGTGGGAGAGGAAGTCTGGGGGAAGGTGCACGTTGCTGTGGGGGACTCCTGCTCCCTTGCCAGGGATCTGCCATGTTGCATTGACTTCAGGGGGCCCATAGGATCCATTTGAAGACCAAGACCTAAAAGACAGATTATTGAATTTACAATAAGTGTGATCTGTATATTTTTTTAAATATTAACATGCATGCCATCTTGAATTGTGAGCAAAATGTAATGAGCAATTTAAAAAAAAAAAAAGGGGAGAAACCATTATTTACAAGCCCGGGGGGATACAGATGTTAAGCATCCTATGCGGAAAAAAAAAAAAACAACATGCGGCTGGAGTCGAGGAATGTCAAACCTTGGGGCAGGTCTCCGAGCAGATGGACTCCCTGCTGGACAGGCAGAGCGGCCAGAGGATTCTCCCCGATGAGTCCTGCCTGCTGGCCAAAGGAGAGAGAGCAAAGCTCTGTGTCACAGGAGGGTCACAGCCTGGCTGCAACACTCGAGCGGGGGAGAACCGCTGCACTACACCAGCACACCTAATCAACACTGAGTCTTACTCACCACGTATGAAATGATGTCCTTGCAGAGTGGCTATTTACACATTTTGTACACACCAATCAGATCACTCAAAAGTACGCCTCACACACACAAAACAAACCTCAATTTCCTAGCGAGAGCTTACCCACCCAAGCATCACGTTCTACTATCACCAATCACACAAAAAGATCAATCCAGCTTACCCACCAATAGCCAAACACAAAACACCATTATCACTCACACAAGGGACTAGAGGGTTTTCTTTATTGTGCAGCACCTGAGCCCAAAGAAGATGATTTCCCAGAAAGACTTGCTAATGGTGAAGAAGGAAAGAGCAGAGAGTATGGGGGGGGGGGGGAAGAGAGTGTGAGTGGGTGAGGATGAATCAAAGCGAGCCGAGCGGCAAAGGAGCCACATGTCAGAGTGAAAAAGGCAGAAAGGCTACAGTACCTGCTGCACCTTGGCCTGGTTCTGAAGGAGCAGCTGGAGTAGGGCGGCGGAGAGGGCGGGGTTGGCCAGCAGGGGCATTGTGGGAGCTGCCCCGAGGAGGCCTGCACACAAAGAGGACATCAGGACTCACAGCTCCAGAACAAACACGATAATTAAAAAGGCATTGATTAAGAGGAAGTGAGTCATTCTCACCTTGTTTGGGCCCCTGTGACAGCGGGTTGAGCAGCATCTTGAGGGTGGCAGGGTTATTCAGGCCTGTTAGTATCTGCATGGCTGTGGGATCAGGGAGGAGACCTTTACCCCTATTCACAGCCTTAAAAAAGAAAAGAAAAAAAAGAGGCGGACAGGACACAGAACAGGCAGTCAGCACACAGGCAAATGTAATAGTAGCTTTTGACTCATACCCCTTTCACACCAAGGCTTTTCCCGTTCTAGCTCCGTGCTAGAGCTTTTCTGGTTCAGAACCGGTTCAGCTCCCGCTCTGTTCACACCGCTCAGAGCCCGACTGGTGCTGCGTCATTGTTTGCGTCATGACGTAACCATTTGCGTGCCTGCTTCATAAAGCCAAACCGTGCGGAAACCCCTCACATCGACAACGGCAGATTGCATTGAAGCGCTACTCGTTTTGGTCTGTCGAAACGACTTTACAGTCGTTACATGCTACATTCAAAAGTTCTTTACAATCATCATCGACAATTCCGTAGGAGAAAGAAGGTAAATATACGTCCTATGCGATGGCGTTGGAGCTAGCTGTTGTTAGCCTCTGCATGCGCCAAGGTCAAAATACCCAGTTTTTCAGCATTATTTACTATGGTATAACATTAAAACTGATTCTCAATGTTATTTCCACAGATCATGTTGAAGCTGGCGGAAAGGCGGATGTCGCGTGTTATTTGGACACAGCCCAGATCCGACGTAAGCGTGACGTATGCGGTGATTGCTTTCTAGACCGACAACTTTTTGGTGCTTGAAACGAACCGGATTCCGGAGCTTAGAGGTGACTCCGCTGCAGTGTGAACAGGAAACCGGTGCTTTTCAAGCTCCAGCTCCGAACCGGCCCTGGAACCGCGTTGGTGTGAAAGGGGTATGACACATTAGTTTGACTTAAATACCATGGTTTGGGCAGCGATCAGAGCAGCCAACATGCTTCTTCCAGGAGGCCCAGGGGCACAGAAGGACACCCTGATGTTTGTCCCACCGAGCAGCCTGCCGTCAGCCAGGCGCTGCGCCTCCTCTGACATCTCAGATGAGGGAAACTCTAAGACCGCAAACCGACGAAAACTTCCATCTTGTCCCTGAGCCAACTGTGTGGAGAAAAAAAAGCGTTATTCTCATATCTTAAAGGCAATTTGTTGCTAACAAATACAGCAACACCGGTGCAACACTGACTGCTAGGCTTGTGGTTTTTGACCTTCACCCATATGTGCTGCACATATATCTAAAAGCACATTTAGGTAGGAAATGTCCTGTGAAACGGAAATGAACCAGAATCTTTTTATCAAAACAGATCTAGTGACTCCCCTAATTGGTGGCATTCAGGCAATTTGATAGCAACTACAGGTTTTATAAGGCAACCTCTCATAATACTTATATTTGACTGTTCCTCAACATTGTACACAATTTTATTACAGAGTTGCTTTTCTAAAATATAAGTTGTGAATTTCCTTTTACAGGCCTTAAAATTAATCCGGCAACAAATGTAGCCTCATGATTTGAAAACACCAAGTGTAAATAGTTCATAAACAAAAGCCTATTTGCATTTTGTTAAAACGGTTCCCTTAAATCACTGCATTTGCCACAATCCTTAAAAACCCTGAAACCAGCAGAAAGCACAACTCTGCGTGTTAAAAAGGCTGACTCTCTGTCTCTTTCCAGAAGAGCCCGCTGAATGACACCACCTGGGGGAGTCAGGTGGTCATCACCATAGAAACCAGCAATGCTCACTGCTATAGAAACTTTGAGTGGCCACAGGAAAACTGGGGTAAAGGTGAAAGGGAACAGAAACACCAAAACATTTCATTTGTATATACGCAAAAATAGAATCTTGCCATCCGTACCCCTTCAGTGGCATGGCTACAACTCATATACACATGTCAGCACATTCAATTCACATCCAATCAGGGAATATCAAATGGCTGATCCAAACTCGAATAACATTCATTATCTGTGGTGTAAAATACAATCTGGATAAATCATTTTTCTAAAATCATATCAATTTGTACCAGTGTTTTAGAGCTGCAACTAATCCTTGAGCGATCAACAGATAAATAATCACCAATAAGCATTCATTAAAGAAAGACATCACATCTGACTTTGAGAAACTGGGATGTCCTAATATTCTGACATTTTATAGATCAAATTATTACTCCATTACTTTTGAAAATGTATGGCAGTTTAATCTATGATGAAACAAAAGTTAGTTGCAGCCCCGGAGTGTTCATTTGTGTTGCATCTGACCTGGCAGAAGACTGGCGCATGGGTGTCAGCCAGGGCATTGCGGAGGTCTTGGGCTGTCAGCAGGCTGGGGGGCAGACGGTCCACACAGAGACACTTGGAGTTCAGCAGTGGATATGTGAGGGAGCCCACTTCAGTCCAGTGGACGTACAGCATGCGGGAGCCCAGCTGCTTTCCCAACAGCTCCGACTTGGCCCTGGCAGCCGAGTCCTTCTTCATGTACTCCACAAAGCCGTAGCCCTTGGAGTGCCCCGTGGAGGCGCTGTACACCAGGAAGCAGCGCTCCAGGTTACCAAAGGGCCGCACCAACTCCTCAAACTGCTGCTGGGTGAAGGCGCGGGGCAGGTTGGCGATGCACAGCAGAGCGTCTGTTGGCTGCAGCTGCACAGAGATCTCCCGGTCCCGTAGCACATGCTGGTGGAAGTCTTTGATAGCACACTGTGCCTGTTCCCCATTGAGAAGTGTCACAAATGCTAAGGGAAAAGAGGGAAACGTTAAAAGTGAGGCAGTGATATTTGTTCAGTCAGCATTCAAATAGATTCTTCATATACAGCAGGTCTCAGGGAGCCAGCCTTAGTGATAACAGTCCTCCAGGTGTGATAAAAGACAACGCTGGTGGCAGAATGTTACCACCCACATGCTTTCATGGCACTGCAACATTTCTCTTATTGAGACTACAAAAGGGAGCCATCATGGCTGACAAGAATCAAAGGCATTTCATCGGATTATGTTGAAACCTAAAAAAACACATATAGCCCCGTTTATAGTATTGACATCACCAATTTAAAGTGTATACTAATTTGACAGACTCTTGTACAACAGAGCCCTATGGTGTGATGCTCAGTGTCACAAAAACATCCTGTAAACCATGTTTTGAAACAGAAGTGGAGGATTACAACAACAAATGTTCCAGCCTGAAAGCCAAATTAAAATAAAAAGGTTATTATAGCCTAACCATCCGACCAGACCTAAAATATGGAGTGTGGAGTGCTACTTGGAGAGGTCCCAGTTCACCTCCTGCCCTGCTGTGGTGCCCTTGAGCAAGGCACCGGACACTCCCCACCCTCGATTGCTCCCCCCGGGCGCTGTACAATAGCTGCCCACTGCTCCTAGTACTAGACTCCTGGGGTGTTTCTCAACCTTGAGTAAAGCTGCTCCAGAGCCACCATTTCAAGCATACTACGTCATCGAGTGCCGCCAAAGTACTGTTCCAATGTCCAGCATACTTGGAATTCTACCGAGGCCGGAGTACTTCGTTTGGAGAAATTTCGAGGCTGCACATGTGTAGACTGACTGAATGCCAGGAAGTATTCTTGCCTCACTTCTGAAGCAAGTGACTCGGAAGACATGGGCTACCAAGCAAGCCAGGGTATATGCAGGAATGCTGAAGTCAAATGTAATACCTTTTAAGACCTTTTTTAAGACCCTTTCCATACATTTTAAGACCTCATCGCAACTTCGAGTTCTAACCGGTTACATTGGCGACACACTTTACCTCACATTTACTATATTGATTGTAAGACAACTAAACAGAGTGCAGACAGACGACTGAAGCCTCCTCTCCACATGAACTGCAACCTCTCTGTGAAGGTCAGGTTTAATGCAGTCGATGCTGCTTTGTTGCTTCTGTACTCTGTGCTCTTTCATTCCAGTAAAACTCCTCAGAAACCATTCGAAACCAGTATTTGACCAATAAACAAAACAATTGACAAAACTTTGAAATATATTAAACTTTGGTGAGCTTCAGCGGGGTAATGCCATATAGGAGCTCCCTCACAAATACCCAGGGGTTAAATTGGGCTGGGGCTGTCCGGGGCTAAGCCCGGCACATAGGACGATGCTCTAACGTCATCACCCTCACACATTTGTCATATGTTTACAAAAAACGATATATATGTTAAGACTTTTCTCGTTCTTAATATAGACTATATTTAGGGTCGATATGTGTTGACCTTACTTTAAAATAGCAGATCTCTGTGACCGGATATAGTTTGGCTTAGACCCCGGCCCCACGAGGACGCATACAGTAAAACGCATACGCAAACGCAAAAAAGTCTTCCGTTCACACGCATTCCATTCATTTACGCGTCCGTTCACACTCGACCTCTGGAAATGCTGGAAACGCTGTAGTACATATGCCAGGCCTGTAAGTGGCGCTGCTGCCGCCACAAAATACACCAAAAGCAGCGAAGAAGACCCCGGAGCATGGTTGTCATGGTTGCCCTTCTGATTATTCTCAGCAGTGGACGGCGTGTTCTCCTGCTGTATATCTCTCAGGTAGTCCACCAGCAGATAAACCCCCCCCCCCCCCCACAGAGCGGAGCAAGGCAACGAAACTTAAAATAAGAAGCAGCATTTTATGGCACGCTATGCATGGGGCCACCTTGAGGGGGTTTCCCGACATGTTGTTTCAGTAAATTAAAGGGTGTTTCATGTTGTCGTTGCTGTGGACCTTCTTAATACCTTGGAACATGCAGTTTAATACTTTTTAATAGCCTTAATTTTCGTGAAATTGATTTATCAACTTTTAATACTTTTTAAGACCCCGCGGACACCCTGGCAAGCGTACTCGAGATTGAGAAACACCCCTGGTACTAGGATGGGTTAAATGCAGAGAACAAATGTCACTGTGTGCTCTGCATGTGTGACCATTAAAGACGGTTTCATCCCTCCCAATTCTCCATCTTCTAACTTTTTCACCAGCCAACTATTTTTCTACAAAAGCACACCTAAATGTGATGGTTATCTGCCGCGGCAGTTTGGTAGATAGCAGACATACCCCGAGGTTACCATCTGGCTTATGCTATTTCCTGCCCCATTATTAGACATTAAGGTGCGGTTTGCTGTTTAAGTGCTCTTGAATGTCTTTCTGACAAATTGACAAATTGATTTTGAGGCTTCTAAAGAAAACCTGATCTTTGTTGCAATTAGACCATTGTAAACAAGCAATTCCCTGATTTAAGACGCAGCTCACATTTTGGGGCATACAAGGTGAATTTATACCCCTAAGGATAATTTATGACTGATTATTTTTGCATTTCGATTCACAGAATCTGGTTTCCTTGATGCATACAAATAAGTAACTGTTGATGCGACAAGTGAGTTCAACCATATGTCAATCAAATTCACAGATTGGATCTTGCCAATCCTGCTGCCTTATAAAGGTAAGGATGAAGAGGGCAGACATTAAGTTAACTGCAGAGTGGGATGAGGAAGAACTCTGGTTACATGACTTTAGAACATTGTTTTGTTTGTATGAGAGTTTCAAATGAAAGAAAAATAATAAATGTGTTAAAGTATGGTAGGGCTATTATAAACAATTATTTCGTAATTTACAGAACAATTTATAGTATTGAGATATATACAGAAATTGTGATAACATTTTAGCCATATCACCCATTTCTCACAAGCCACTTATTTTTCTGGATTTCTTACATGAAACAATGTTTTTTAGTTACATAAATTAAAAGAAATAACTTTGTTTGGCATTCTGGCTGTTGCCATATTGTGTCTTTTTGCAACCAGGAGTGACACGAGATTCCGAACCAACAACCGAAATGCTACCAACTGAAATCTCTGTGAAATTCAAGTTCTCAGACCAAAATACAGACCTGGACAAAACCTCTGTAACGGCCCGTCAATCACAATGGACATCATATTTTAATGACAATTCTACCAATTGAGACCATAAAGTAATAAAGAAATGTTTACCTAGTAACAAATCAAGTTAGAAGTAGGATCATTTTCTCATAGACCTAATATATAATATAAAGGCACTGCTGTATTGGTTTGTTTCAGAGCCGAAGGGGGCCGCTGGTATACAGACTACAATCACACCTTGAATACAAACCTGCAGCAAACAACTAGGGTAACATTTGAGGGATTTAGTTCAAGTTAATTTATTATTAATTCAAGTTAGTTAAACTAACCTGTGCCCTTGTATTTATCCACAAAGCAGTACTTCAAGTCATAGTTGCCCAACAGCTCATGGACCTCCTGTGAATGAGAAAAAACAAAAATGACATTAAGAAATCTGAATTGATACAACCATTTAACCAAGGAATCACACATACAATATTTTACTAAAAGAAGACGTTTTTTTATTGTAAATTGGTTAAAGGGAACCTATCATGCAAAATGCACTTTTGTACATCTTTTATACATGAATATGTGTCCCCGGTGTTCCAGGGAACTCACCAAGTGTCAGAAAACAACCCTCTCTATTTCCCTCCATACCCAAATCTCTAAAAAAAGGGGCTGCAACGGATCTGATACAGACTGATCCAGATTTGAACACTGTCCTGACGTCAGGAAGGTGGCGCTACGGCTATTGGTCAATTCTCCACCTATCAGGGGAATGAGAGGTTGAGCCACGGCCGGCCATTGCTGCTCGAAAGCGCTGGAGACGCTGTAGTAAATATGCCAGACCTGTAAGTGGCGCTGTAGTCTGCCACAAAAGCAGCGAAGAAGACTTCCCTTGCATGGTTGCCCTTCCGTTTATTCTGCGCTGTGGCTCTTTTTCTCCCTCCCAGAGGCAAGCGTTTGCACCTCCTGCCTTAAAACAAATGAATAATGACTCTATATAATCATATGTAAGGGATAATGTGCAGCGGCAAGGTCATTATGGGGAAAAGAACACCGACAGGCTGATCAGGAGCCCGACGCGAAGCGGAGGGATCTAGATCGGCATGAAGGTGTTACGTGTTAGGTGCTGCACATTATCCCGCTTATTACACATGGCCACATTCTCAACAAAGTAACGACATGACTCCCAATATTAATTGAAATGCTTTCATGGATTTCGAAAATGATTTTATTGATTTAAGAAATAGTTGTATTGATTTAAATTGACATGCATCCGCTAAGAAAAATAGTCCATTGTTACCGTTTGAACTAACGTAGCAACGGCAGGAACTGCTTCGATAGTGTTTTTGAGGAGCTTTTTGATTACAGATTTGAAAACATCGTTGCTTGCTTTAAAAAGGAAGCCCCAGGAAGAATAGCCAATGCTCATGCTAGTGCTAATGGGGATCCTAATAAAGACATACAATTAGCACAATTCATTATGTCAAACCTTGGAAAGTATCTAGATATCCCTGCCCTAATGCCAAACTAAGTAACTGCCAACTCCCCTCGCCTGCAGGGGGCCATGGTCAGTTGCAGCTCACAGAATCAGCCCCCTGCAAAAACAGGGCTGGAAAGAGCAAATAGAGCGAAATGAGGCATGGCTAAAATGCAGGATCTGTTTGGTATTTTGAAATATATATATATTTATATAGGTACGGCCCTACAATATATGTTTCAAATATAGCATGATAGGTCCACTTTAACTGTAGGTAAGTATTCACATAATTAACTCATTCATGTCACTTGGAAACAAGCAACAAGTTGCACCTGTGGAGGGGTCAGAGGTCATTGTTCTATGAGAAATTGTTCTGCGCTGCTTTTGACTATTCACAAACGAATGGCGATTCTATCTAGCATTTTCTGAAACGTTTTGTCTCTACACCTTCCACCTTTTGTTATATTGCAACTCACATCTCGAACTCCCACTGCTCTTCCACCCACCCCCCCTCTCTCTCTGTGAACAATGGTTCCGCCCGCAGGCCCACCGCTCCCCACGAGTCAGGCACGTTCCAAAAAAATGTGGCATCATGAGTAAGTCACTGGCTGGTCGATACAACCAAACGCCAGCTTAAACAACAGATGGGCTGATGAATAAAGTAACACTGCACCTGTAACCGCCATGTGGGGGAGGATAATCAACGACAGTTTTGATTTGGTGTTTAAAATAGTAAATATAAAATCCAAATATAAAAAGTTATCAAGTTGTTGCCTACGAGGCAGGAGTGGCAGGTCATGCAGGCCACAGATGACCATTATTGACAGTTATCTGACCACCTGGCAGAAATCCTAACAACCCAAAGCCTGAATTAAAACAATAATGATACTATGTGGCTACCAAATAACAGCTCTAGTGTGTTGCCTTTAAATTAAACCAATTGCATATTCATTAAAACAAAATATCGCACTATTCAAACCTAAAATCAGCGAACGAGTTAAATGGCTACTCGGCTAAGATAGGTAGCATGGCAAAGCAATTTGGAGCTAGGCTAACGTTAGCAATCAATCAATCATCCAATAAGTGAAACCTCCCGGACTTTTTTCTCTTACCTGATTGCTAACGTCGGAGGGTAGATTCTTTATTATTATTTTTCTACGGTTGTAAAACTCCCGGCGAGTTCTCTCTAAGCGGCTCTCTATCTCTTCGGGGCTCAGTGATGTCAGGTCCTCGTCGACCCTCCGCTGACAGTCGCGGTCCGACGGTGAGTCCTCTCCGCCGGGTTCATGATACCGGTGGTCTCCTCCGGACATCCAGCTTTCGTGACCCGCATCCACAGGGAGGTCGTAGTTATCGTGAAGCGGACGAGGGGCGAAACTGAGACCTGTGTCTGTGCTCTCATCTCTGGCAGCTGTTCTAACAGACACAACGGCCGCCATCACTCTGTTTGGTGGAAGTTTTTGTCGGTCTGAAAACTCAGCCCGATTTGAGCAGTTTAAACAATACACACATGGCCCCAGCGCCGCTTCTTATTGGACGAGAGGAGGACGCATTCTCCATGACTACGACGTAACTGAGGTAGGGGGCGGGGCCACGTTAACTCAAACTGGACATGAATGCTGCAGATCCTGCAGTTCTCAGTAGAGACAAGCCAGTGAGCTTTAAACGGCTTTAGGGATTCACCTTAAAAAAAAAACTACACATTTATGTCCATAGTATGGAAGCCCATTTCCGCCACTTGAAAAAAATAAAATCCCCATGAAAAGTCATAATTATGAGATAAAAAAGTCGAAATAATGAGATAAAAAGTCATAATTATGAGATAAAAAGTCATAATAATGAGATAAGAAAGTCGAAATAATGAGATAAAAAGTCATAATTATGAGATAAAAAGTCATAATAATGAGATAAAAAGTCATAATTATGAGATAAGAAGTGCGCATGCGCTGCAGTGGCGCTGTCTTCAAAGGTCCCTTTATCACCTTGCTGCTCTCCACCATGCAAACGGCATCTAGTCCTAAATAAGGTAACTATTACAGGTGACTTTTGTAAATGTTAGATGTTACATATAGCCTATATTGCAGCTAAACTACAACAATGCAGTTTATAGCTAGCCTATATTGCAGCTAAACTACAACAATGCAGTTTATAGCTTTGACATGACCTGTTATGAATATAATATATATGCCTATAGTTTTGTGGTAACGTTCACAGGTTAGAGTTAGAGCAACTCACAGCAGCAGTATGCCTACACTATTGTCATTAGTGGCGTGAACGTTACCACAAAACTATAGGCATTATGATTATGACTTTTTATCTCATTATTATGACTTTTTATCTCATAATTTCGACTTTTTTATCTCATAATTATGACTTTTCATGGGGATTTTATTTTTTTCAAGTGGCGGAAATGGGCTTCCATACCAAAGGGATGCGCCAATCATTGCAGTTTAGGATATAGATTACAAAACCATGACCTTAAATATTAGTAATAATAATAATTATTATTATTATTATTATAATAATAATTATTATATTATTATTATAATAATAATAATAATTATTATTATTATTATTATACTTTATATATATATTATATATATATTTACTATATATATATATATATATATATATATTTTGTATTGCCTTTAAATGGTATTGTTTTAACTTATCTTCACAGCACATTGAACCTACCTCTATGACACTTTTTATAAGCAGTCTTGCATGTCAATAATTCATCAGATATAAAACTTTGGACTATAAAGATCTTTAAATCCTTCTTTAACAGTCTTACATCAGGAGAAATAAGTGTCAAAGAACATAATATAGGCCTAATATAATGAAACTTGAATTAAAACAAAAACGTACACGTACAGCCATATGGATACCTTTCATGTTGTTGCAGTTTACTGTCTGCTTTGAATTATATGCTTACTATATTGTTTTTGGAATTTTAAATATGTGCTGATTCATATTATTCTATATTTTCTTGATGTCCCCTGGTAGTGGGCTGATTGGCTTGTAACAAACAGTCAGTCTTATGGTCTCACATCCCAGAGACCCAGCCCATTGTCTTCTGTAGTGGACATTTTGTTCTCATGCATATCCTTTTACTGTTTTGAGCTATACTCTACCAATCCCTGCTGCATTGTACAGAGGACATCTTGGGCTTTCCAGTGATATGTCATTGGTTAAAATTGAATGCCGGGAGGTTCCTCTTTATTTTCATCCAAAAATGGCAGGCATACCAACAACAACATGTTGAGGAGGACATGTATGTCAGATAGTGTATGTTATTGAAATAACAGCTCTTTTATAAATGTCAGTTCTAGTGGAAATCAGGACCGTCTTCATGTACTTAATGACTTGCTGTTGCAGGAAACAGAACTGAAGCAGACATATACTGTACGAGATAGTTGAGGGAGATTCAGATTTTGAGCTCTCAGGTGATGAGAGATGAGGATTTCACACCTGGGATAGTGGAGGGTGAAGAAGAAGAGGGAAAAGTTGCTGGAGGCTCAGATGAGCAGACAGATACAGACATAAAGACAGATAGGGATGAGCAGGAAAGACATATCCCTCTGTGGGCCAAGAGTAGCAAGTCTGTTTTATTGCTTTTTTATTTAAGTGGTGCCATGAACAATTAGAATTGCCTCAGGAATTCAAAGTTTGTTCCTATGAGTATGGTCAATTGGAGACCACATCCATGAAACAAGTCAAGATGACCCTACACCCCGTGCAGACTGGAATCCAATTGAGTGCTTTTCCCAGTACATTGACAACAAAAACCAAACTAGTTTAGTGTCCAACTATACACAGGGTATATGCAGGAATCCTGAAGTCAAATGTAATACATATTAAGACCTTTTTTAAGACCCTTTCCATACATCTTAAGACCTCATCGCCACTTTGATTTCCAACCCGTTACATTGGCGACACACTTTACCTCACATTTACTATACAGTATTGATTGTAAGATAGCACAACTAAACAGCTTGTGATAACTCCTTATCATAATTCAGATATAACTAAGCACAAGAGAATTAATTGTGTGACCAACCCAATGCAAGGTTTATTAGAAAAATAAACCATTAGAAGGTAGTATTTGATTTAGGCATTGTTCCCAAGAGATGCAAACTTGCATTTCCCCATAACAATGTTGTTCAACAACCGGCATAAACGGACCTTCGCTTACTATCAAGCAGTGAGCGTGCGATGTCCTGTTCAGATGACGTCAAATCCAACGGGATGCCATAAATAAACTACACAGAATCACACTACACACCTACGCAATGATTACATTCAGGAAAACTGTACAACCTCTTTGGAGAATTTATATACTACTATACTACTAGCTACAAAATGTAATACCTTGGAAAATGCCATTTAATACTTTTTAATAGCCTTAATTTTCGCTAAATTGATTTATCAACTTTTATTAAATCAATTATGTATTGTATTCCTGTATTAATATCAATCTATAGGCATAATATGTTACATGTTTATCTTTTGGCTGACTTTTCACCAAAAAGGTCTTCAGGTTCACTACATTGGACATACTGTACAATTAAAAATGTGTTTAAATAAAATAAGTCTAAATTGCAAAATGTTTATTTAATCCTATCACAATTTTTTTTAATTGGAAGACACTTTTTTTCCTCGGTTCCCAGGAGGAACAGTACCATAGCATGCAGAGTGTCAGCTGATGGTGTGTACATTATGGAATATTACTTACAGTACTAGACAATATACATTGCGCATACTAGCCTTTGGTCTATTCTGCTCTTTATTTCCGCTTTTAGAAAGTTGGAAAGCCAATTGCAAAACAGAGAACCTTTGTAACTTTTGTATTGGATGTATGTCTGTCCAGATCCAAACATTTATGCATGCCAGGACAGCTGCGTGCATCTGTCATGGATCATTTGGCCAGCTCATACCAACAATTCTATGTAGCTATCGAGTACATCAGTAAAAAAATCGTCCAATGTCAGAGTAGCATTATTCCTGTTGATTTTTTTTGCCGCTGTGCAGCAAGATCACAGGTACAGGATTGCCAACAGATTGACTGGTCTGGTTCAGCAAACGGTATTGGATGCATTTAAAAAGTGAACATAATACAGGATATTTCCCGGGTCAGTTATCTGTCTCGAATATAAAAGTTAATTATAGGCAAGGGTGTAACTTTGGTTTGAGAAGTGGGGGGGACACAAAACAGGGGGTCCTCCGCAATGAAACATTTTCTCAATTTAATTCCATTTCCTGCCTTTCTACAAATATACTAGGGACTATAGTGTTAACAAATCCAAGAGAAATGTGTAGTGTATATAATGAGTGTGCACACTTATAGTATCCTATCCATGTGAACTTGTTTTATTTGTGATGACCTCACATCCTCTAGGGGGGTCCGGGGGTATGCTCCCCCGGGGGTATGCTCCCCCTGGTGCACTTTGAGGGCAACATTAAGAGATGTATGGATACGGCTCTCAACACTCATATGAAACAGAACTGTATATATTTCAATAATCAAAAAACCATTAGAATATGCTCACAACCAATAACACATCATTGATAAACTCCTCTCTTTATCTTACCTAGTCTGTATTCTTTATTTATGCATATTTGACTAATCACTCCCCTTTCAAATTGTGTTTTTTTTTTTTACTGACCTATAGTACACATTGGAAGGATTTCTTAACTTATACAGCTATCATACTGAATAAATATTTACTGTGAATGTATGCAAAAATGTATGGCATATGGCTGTCTAACAGAAGTTAAATCAATTTCTCACTTATTCTGAAAATGTACTTAACCCCAAATAAAAGAACCCAATAAAAAGAGTTGTTAAATAATAGTGAAGTCACGTTGTAATAACAATAACTCATCCTTCTCGAGTTTTATTTTTCAGCTTTGCCAAAAGCCACTGTGTCAAGGGTCCTTCTTGGATTGCCGTCCGGAGTTCTCCAATATGGCGGACCATCTCGCACATGCGCACTGTAGATCGGGCAGAGCTGCAGATCGGGTACATGGGCCCTTTCTCATTTTATCAAATCCCCCTCCTCGACTCCTCGGTCCTCCGGTAGTGACCCGGAAATGAATTTCAGCGCGCCATGTTGAAGGACATCTCATTTCTCTAAATGCACTTCGAGGACCGAGGATCGAGCGTCGAGGAGGCTCTCTGGAGGAGCTATAACCGAGGATACACTGATGGGTCCTCCACGGTCCTCCACGGCTGCTTCGTGGATGCATTTCCGGCAACAGAGATGTTTCAAAGACTCGTGACGCACGGCCGGACTTATCTCAGCCAATGACAGCTCTGCATGCATCCCCTGGATATTATTTTATTAACTGCTTTCATCGCGACGCGATGTTTACAGTGAGAACAGCTGTGAGGTCCGTGCAGAAAGCAGAGCAGTGTGTATAATATATATCACTCAGTAGAACAGGCCTACTCTTTTTGCTTTAGTTTAGTAGATATCTACAAACAAAGAGTCGATATTTTTCTAAGACCATTTAGTGCTTCACAATAAAATACACCACGGCTGTAGCCTGTTTTAGGAGCTGTATATGCGTGTGTGTGGTACAGTGTGTGCATAGATGCAGCAGACAGACAGGTGTCAGTTGGTTTGGTGTCCTCTGCTTACTTTTAATACTTGTAAATAAAACTTTTGGCCCGTAATTTATTTTCCACATTGTAGCGACCAGAGGGATATATATCCAGTCTCTGATAGTGTTACGTTATTATGAGAGTGCTCTGCTTGATTCTGAAATTGTATATATTTATATAAATATATACATATATATATGTGTGTGTGTGTGTGTGTGTGTGTCCGCATCTGTAGCCATTATTGTCTCATTATACCGCACTGTGAATGAATCAAAGTAAATATATAAGTCGTCATGAACACATCTGTCCATCAGACAGAGGGCTGCTGTGCCTCCTGTCATCATTAATGGACGTCTCTTTAAAATGACCGCACAGAGGAGAGGAGTTCTCATTTCTCTAACCGCCTGCTGCTTCCCCTCCTCTCTCCTCGGTTCCCCTCCTCGGCTCCTCCGCTCGCATCTCCTGTGGGCGGGACTAAGTATCGAGGATAGGAGTCGAGGAGGGGAGTCGAGGAGGGGAGTTCGAGAAATGAGAAAGGGCCATGGATGTATGGTCTGGTACTGGTGACAGTGACATCCGTTAGCTAGCTCCGAGCTAGCACCAGATGCTAACAACAACCCCCGTAACTCTCTCAGTCTATTTCTCTCTCTTTCTCCGACAGGAAAGAGCTCTCCCTCTCCTTATGGTTGAAACAGCTTCTAATCTCCGTTAGCTCCGAGCTAGCACCAAATGCTAACAACAACCCCCGTAACTCTCTGGCCCTTTCTCATTTCTCGAACTCCCCTCCTCGACTCCTATCCTCGATACTTAGAGCACTCTCATAATAACGTAACACTATCAGAGACTGGATATACCCCCCCCCCCCCCTCTCTGGTCGCTACAATGTGGAAAATAAATTACGGGCCAAAAGCTGTATTTACAAGTATTAAAAGTAAGCAGAGGACACCAAACCAACTGACACCTGCCTGTCTGCTGCATCGACGCACACACTGTACCACACACACGCATATACAGCTCCTAAAACAGGCTACAGCCGTAGTGTATTTGATTGTGAAGCACTAAATGGTTTTAGAAAAATATCGACTCTTTGTTTGTAGATATCTACTAAACTAAAGCAAAAAGAGTAGGCCTGTTCTACTGAGTGATATATATTATACACACTGCTCTGCTTTCTGCATGGACCTCACAGCTGTCGCGTCGCGATGAAAGCAGTTAATAAAATAATATCCAGGGGATGCATGCAGAGCTGTCATTGGCTGAGATAAGTCCGGCCGTGCGTCACGAGTCTTTGAAACATCTCTGTTGCCGGAAATGCATCCACGAAGCAACCGTGGAGGACCCATCAGAGAGCCTCCTCGACGCTCGATCCTCGGTCCTCGAAGTGCATTTAGAGAAATGAGATGTCCTTCAACATGGCGCGCTGAAATTCATTTCCGGGTCACTACCGGAGGACCGAGGAGATTTGATAAAATGAGAAAGGGCCCATGTACTCGATCTGCAGCTCTGCCCGATCTACAGTGCGCATGTGCGAGATGGTCCGCCATATTGGAGAACTCCGGACGGCAATCCAAGAAGGACCCTTGACACAGTGGCTTTTGGCAAAGCTGAAAAATAAAACTCGAGAAGGATGAGTTATTGTTATTACAACGTGACTTCACTATTATTTAACAACTCTTTTTATTGGGTTCTTTTATTTGGGGTTAAGTACATTTTCAGAATAAGTGAGAAATTGATTTAACTTCTGTTAGACAGCCATATGCCATACATTTTTGCATACATTCACAGTAAATATTTATTCAGTATGATAGCTGTATAAGTTTTCCGGGTCATAACCGGAGGACCGAGGA